>NW_013682934.1:0-2369 GCF_000517525.1 Limulus polyphemus | reverse complement strand
CCCTGTTTTACAAACTGTAAAACAGTGGTGGTTAGCAAACGGACTAGTTACAGTTTGTAAAACAGGGAGTGGTGGTTAGTGTTCTAGTCCGTTCCCTGTTTTACAAACTGTAACACTAACCACCACTGTTCTAATCCAATCCCTGTTTTACAAACTGTAACGATAACCACCACTGTTCTAATCCAATCCCTGTTTTACAGTAACAGAATATTACTGTTGTTGCCATGTTGATCTAATCCAATCCCTGTTTTACAGTAACAGAATATTACTGTTGTTGCCATGTTGAAATACTTCACTTTATTATAAAGGTCATGTATAATTACCTCCAGTGTCCCAGATAAATGGACAGTATATTTAACTAGTTTTAGATAAGTTTATACAGTTAGTCAACAGTTTCATTATCCATTAAAAACATTATATAACTTTTGTATGTACCATATTTTCATGTGTTTCTCTTTTTGTCTCTCATTGAGCAGGTAATTATGGTGAAAACCAAGTGGTCTTTGTTACTTAGTTATGGTGTTGGTGTGAGAAAGTCCAGTTTTACATACAGTAGTGTTACTTGTTTTCTGTGTGCGGGTTCTCTAGTTGAAACTGGTAACATACTTCTGAAAGCTTTGAACATTGCTTGTGTTCATGCAGGTTGTTCGTAAACTGGGTATGGTAGAGGCTGATCTGGAACTAGTGGACGAACGTGATGAAACTGGTGAATCGTAAGTCAGACACAGCTAGAACCAGTTTGTGACAATCATGCATGGCAACCCACCCCCCAGTATTTTTGATTCTGGTGTTTAGAATCGTGTAACAGAATAAGTTGACAGATGATGAATGTTGGAATGGAACCATTTTCAGGGTTATTTTTTATAATGCCAGGTTGTTGCCTATTTTACTAATTTGCTGAAAGTTTTAGTAACATAACTAGAGATTGTCTAATTTTTGTGTTAATAACTGTCCCAAAGAATTTCAGGTGTATGTTTAGCCTGATTTAATTAACAAAACCTGTGGATTGATGCATAGTCAATAATCTCTGTGCATGTGTGCATGATTTGTAGATGGCTCGCAGGATTGCTGTGTTAGAAGCAGACTTGGAACGAGCAGAGGAGAGAGCACAAGGAGGAGAGAGGTGAGAGAGAGGTTACTCTTTTGTAAATGGGTGGTTGAAAAACTGATTAACATAAAACTGTTGAAGGTGTTACGTCACAAAGATATTTTTGACAATCATAAGTGATAAGTCAAAAACAGTATTTGAGTTTGTACTGGTTATTTTAAAAGATATCGGTAGAAAAAGATTTTACTTTTTGTTGTTCTTGTAAAGTTTATAAGTAGTGTAAAATAAATGAAAAATAACGAATACTATATTCCACGGTGGAGGCTTCATCTCCATCACCTGTGATAAATGAGCTAATGCTACTCTAACCCTCCCCACATGTTCGTACTTTTATCTGGTTTCAAATTGCTCAAGTTTCATTTGGTTGTCGGTCTTAGATAACGGTATCAAATGTTATGTTTGTAAAATCGACAAACGAATGTGTATTTATCGTAGATGGGTAAGGTACAGAAAACTGAATTAAAAATGAGTGTTTTTTTTTAATAAATTATGATTTCCACAGTTATATACCTTAAACCGTTATTAAAGTGTTTCTTTTGATAACTATATTGTAATGTACAAATGTTCCAAAACTTCTAAGCATTAAGATGCAAATAAACTTAATCCACTAAATGTAAACATCTTGTTGTAATGTGTTAATGAACTACAGTCAGCTTCACTTGTGACTTTCAAAACTTTTTCTTGACCCGGTAAATTTTTACTTTGATATATTATCATTTTGAAAAGGTGTATTTCTAACAAAATACATTTCAGTTATGATTTAAACTTGTTTATTCTACAGTAAAATTACTGGTCTTGAGGAAGAATTACGAATAGTCGGAAATAACCTGAAGTCCCTGGAAGTCAGTGAAGAGAAGGTAGATAAACTTGATTTCCTGTAGAAGAAATGAAAAGACAATATTAAACATTAAATTTTAACATGAAAAACCCAATAAATGAAAGGAGATTCCAGGCCCGTGATTTAAATCCACGGTAAACCTTCTTGTAGGAAGAATCTATTTTAGGGAAGAATGACAGGGACAGCTCTTACTCTTGTATAACTTGGTGGTAGAGCATAGGTCTGTTGGCCAGAGGTCCTGGGTTCGATTCCAGTCCCAGAGTCTCTTTATTAAAAGCAACTAAGAATTCTAGTAATCAATACTCTAACAAGTAGGTTATGTAAAGTTAGAGTATGATACTATTACAAATAGGTTATATAAAGTTAGAGATTGATACTATAACAAGTAGGTTATATAAAGTTAGAGTATGATACTATAACAAA
>NW_013682933.1:0-2369 GCF_000517525.1 Limulus polyphemus | reverse complement strand
TACAGCTAGTTATTGTTTAAGTTACCATAGAAATATTCACTACCCACTTTCAGTATAATTAAAGTAACAATAATACACAACTACAAGTGTTCTAGAAACACTTTCACATCAAGAGTCAGTAATCACTCTGGAAGAGATGACTCTACAAATATTATTCTCCATACAATAATGTTGTGTATAGAGTAATTATCTACATCTTGTAGAGTTTATATAGCTCTGTAAAGTTTTAAAGGTATAACTACAGACTTAGTGGTTTCTTAGCTTCTTTAAACTGGATATAAATCTGTGGGATTCTGATGTTCTTGATGTTGTGTAGATCGTACATAACCAGTATGTTACTAATTCTCTAGATAGATGTATAGAGTAATGATCTACATCTTGTAGAGTTTATATAGCTCTGTAAAGTTTTAAAGGTATAACTACAGACTTAGTGGTTTCTTAGCTTCTTTAAACTGGATATAAATCTGTGGGATTCTAATGTTCTTGATGTTGTGTAGATCGTACATAACCAGTATGTTACTAATTCTCTAGATCATGTGTCTTTACCAGATTTTTCCTAATATGTATAAACAGTGTAACCAGTAAGTTATTGATAATTTTTCTCCTAGTTTTTCTACATTGACTTGATAGAAATACATGTTTTGTTTCGAAAGCTCACTGGTAAATTTTTGACATTTATTTTCCTTTTGGTAAGGACTACAGATTACATGTTATCTACGTCTGATTAAGGACTACGATTACATGTATAGAGTAAGTGCCGTACTCCACAAGTCACTCCTGGCCAGCTGTACTATTACATGGAAATGATTGTGAGTCGAGTGCCATACCCCACAAGTCACTCCTGGCCAGCTGTACTATTACATGGAAGATTGTGAGTCGAGTGTCGTACCCCACAAGTCACACCTGGCCAGCTGTACTATTACATGGAAGCGATTGTGAGTCGAGTGTCGTACCCCACAAGTCACACTTGGCCAGCTGTACTATTACATGGAAACGATTGTGAGTTGAGTGTCGTACCCCACAAGTCACACCTGGCCAGCTGTACTATTACATGGAAACGATTGTGAGTTGAGTGCTGTACCCCACAAGTCACACCTGGCCAGCTGTACTATTACATGGAAACGATTGTGAGTTGAGTGTCGTACCCCACAAGTCAAACCTGGCCAGCTGTACTACTACATGGAAACTTAGGGGAAGTAAAACTACTTACTACTCTATTAGTAAAAAATAAAGTACGAAAATTCTGAAACATAAAATTTGGTCTCCATACAAACCAGATTTGCAGGTACTATAAAGATTCTGAGTTGAGAGTTTTTGTAAAAGCATTAAAAGTAAAATATTTTCCCCCGGTTACTTACCACGACATGTCTGTTCTCTATCCTTCACCTCACAGTATTCTATTTTGTACTGTGTTACAACTTTCTTCTGAGCATTGCACGCCAGTGGTGTGATTATCATCATTGCTGTTGTACAAAATTAATGCTAATTATTTTATTTGATTGTCAAGAAGGGAATATATCTTACAATGTAATTGCTGTGTTGTTTTATCAACAGTTGATAGCTACAAATCATATAATATACAAAAGGAATACTGGTCTGTTCGCTGTTGTCAGTTGTTGCACTGAGTTTTATGAGGTTGATTAAATATATATGTTATAAGAAAACAAACACATATCCTAAGTTGTAGGTTTCTTTAAAATAATATTTCGTTTAAATTGTATGCTTTATGACATTCATTCAGTTTGCTATTTTTTGTCTTCTAGCTATTGGAATAGTTTTTTATTTAATTAATTTTTATGAATGTCAGTTATCTTTACCTTTCAGTGATTAGACTGACTTACTCCTCCTCACCAGGATTAAACATTAAGTTGTTGGTTATTTGTTTCAATCAAAATCTAAGAAAGTTGAACTAAAATGAATATCAACAAAACTGTTTGTGTTTCTTCAACTGGACGTTATCCTCAATTGTTTTCCTCTAGCACTGGACAAGGTCCAAGCTGTACATCTTTACAAGATTTTTCAGGGCCTTCAAGTTAAGTGGAGGGATCATGGTGTGGTTATATTAGTTGTTGTGTATACATGGAGATAATCCAGGTGTACACAACAACTAATATAACCACACCATTATCTCCAGATGTACACAACAACTAATATAACCACACCATTATCTCCTGGTGTAAACAACAACTAATATAACCCCACCATGATGTCCAGGTGTATACAACAACTAATATAACCACACCATGATCTCCAGAGGTACACAACAACTAATATAACCACACCATGATCTCCAGGTGTATACAACAACTAATATAACTACACCATGATCTCCAGGTGTACACAATGACTAATATACCCACACCATGATC
>NW_013682932.1:0-2369 GCF_000517525.1 Limulus polyphemus | reverse complement strand
ACGAGTAAATTAGGGACTGCTAGCGCAGGTAGCCCTCGTGTAGTTTTGAACGAACTTCAACAGACAAACAACGAAGCTGTAACTTCTGCTGACATTAATATATTCAACTGAAGTGCTAAATTAGGGACTGCTAGCGCAGGTAGCCCTCGTGTAGTTTTGAACAAACTTCAGCAGACAAACAACGAAGCTGTAACTTTAGAGACAAACAGTAACTAATTCATAGAGACACATGATTAAATATAGTGAAATCAGTGACAAACAGTAACTAATTCATAGAAACACGTGATTAAATATAGTGAAATCAGTGACAAACAGTAACTAATTCACTGGAGGGGAGGTTTTTTTTCTTACTTTGTTTATTTGTGGGTAAGCAGAAAACTACACAATGGGCTATCTGTTCTGTGCCCACCGTTCTTACCTCAGCTCTCTGGCTTATCTGGTTAATAAATGAAATTACTTCATTGGTTAAAGCATATGTTGTCCCTGTCTCATAACGTTTTAATCATGCCGTCTCCATTTTCCAAATTATAGTTATCCTGATGTGAGTTGTTTTTTTTTTAATTTTGCTTCCCACCTGTATTTTATTTGCTCGTCGGAAGTGAATAATGTAAAAATTCTATCTGCTCTGTGCTCCCTCGAGAACGTCGCCACACCCAAGTGTGATAGATGGTCTAGTAAAGAGCTTCCGTTCATACTACCCCGTTACACTGCGTTTGTTGGTTTTATTTGCTATTAAAAGAGGGAGCACGTGATACAGAGGTGAATTATCTAAAATTCATTGAATGCTTATAGCTCGTAATGACACCCTACTCGTAAACGTTAAGAATTTATAGCGAAAATATACATACATGTTATATTATGATATTACTGAAACATATATAAATAACAAGAACAAATGTCTCTCGAAATATTAATCGGAAGAGAACGCCACCTGGCTTATTTTGAAATTCCGAAGAAAAATTGCGGTCTGTATATTTTATTCACTCTTGCAACTCACCAATAACAAAAACTTCAGTTGAATATATTAATGTCAGCAGGATTAAATACAGTGAAATCATGTGCCTTTTAGTAAAAGCTAATAAGTTACCTATATACATATTATATGAAATAGAAGCTATAAAGTCTTTCAGTTAAATTGCTCCATTGGTAAAACATAACAATGAAATACAGCAATATTCTTCTGTTTGTACATTATTACTGAAACAGGAAGTTTGTGTTGAATCAATTAGCACGCTTCATTTCGAAGGTGATGAGACAGAATCATTGGTTGATAACTTTACTATACACACAGAAATGTTAGGATTCGCTTAGCGAGCATGGTTACTGATAGTCAAATGCCATTTGCATTGAAATGTTATCAAAGGTCATCTACATCTGGACAATCGGTTTATTATTTGTAATGTTCTGTAATCTCCTATCAAATATGGATCCTGATGTAAACATTTTTGCGCCTACTCGAGGGCTATCTTTACTAGCCATCCCTAATTTTGAAATGATAAACAAGAGGAAGGGCAGCTAACCAACACGAACCACCGCCAGTTTTTGTCAGACTAAACAGTGGGATTGTTACTCTTATAACGCACCCACAGCCCTAAATTACAAAGCATGGTTTTATTTATTTATTTTGTTCTCCAGTATCAGGCACGCTAATTATAAAGGAGTGATCGACCCGGATGTTTGGGATTGGTATATGTTGGATAAAACTGTTTATTTACTGTTTAGTTTTCTTTTAATATATTTTTTTTCCTTTTTGTGGACATTCTCATATTAAATTGACATTCTTGCTTTGGATTAGTTTTATGTCTGTTTGATTTGACGTTTTATTTTGTTTGATTCATATTTTTAGACTTCACACCCTCAACACCTCTATATATTTCTAGACTTCACACCCTCAACACCTCTTCATGTTTTAGACTTCACACCCTCAACACCTCTTCATGTTTTTAGACTCCACACCCCAACACCTCTTCATGTTATAGACTCCACACCCTCAACACCTCTTCATGTTTTTAGACTCCACACCCCAACACCTCTTCATGTTATAGACTCCACACCCCCAACACCTCTTCATGTTTTTGACTCCACACCCCAACACCTCTTCAAGTTTTTGACTCCACACCCCAACAACTCTTCATGTTATAGACTCCACACCCCAACATCTCTTCGTGTTCTAAACTACACACCCAAACATCTCTTCATGTTGTAGACTCCACACCCAAACATCTCTTCATGTTTTTGACTCCACACCCCAACATCTCTTCGTGTTCTAAACTACACCCCCAAACATCTCTTCATGTTGTAGACTCCACACCCCAACAACTCTTCATGTTATAGACTCCACACCCCAACATCTCTTCGTGTTCTAAACT
>NW_013682931.1:0-2370 GCF_000517525.1 Limulus polyphemus | reverse complement strand
TGTGAGGGGTGGGAGAACTGGGAAATATACGTCCCAGTCACAGTGTGAGGGGTGGGAGAACTGGGAAATATACGTCCCAGTCACAGTGTGAGGGGTGGGAGAACTGGGAAATATACATTCCAACCATAGTGTGAGGGGGTGGGAGCACTGGGAAGTATACGTCTCAGTCAGTGTGAGGGGTGGGAGCACTGGGAAGTATACATCCCAGCCACAGTGTGAGGGGGTGGAAGCACTGGGAAATATACGTCCCAGTCGTAGCAAATGGGTTAAAAACATATAATTACTGCTTATCTTTGATTACTCCAGTTTTTTAGTGTATATGGAACACACAAACGGTACTTGTTAACTTCAAGTGGATATACAATTAGTCATGATTTTCTACACAATAATATCGTAGCATGAAGTGAGCCAAACATTTATTATTTTAAATCAGGAAAATGTTGAGTCAACACTTATTTTAGTGAGTTATGATGCTAATTGATTGAGTTAATCGAAAATAATAATCATGATGGCAATATTTTGATTACTTGGATAGTCGGAATAACGGAAACAGTGGCAATTGTAAGTACTAATTTCAATTACTCAATAATTTTACGTTACACTAATTGATATAATTGAAACTTGTAAGTAATCACCCGGCTCTACTAAACACCGACGTTCTGCAGGTATCTGGTGTCAACTGTATGGGTAGAACTACATTCGATATTCACCTGTTACATCATTGTTATCTTATATAAAAATATCCCATCATTGAAAATACCTCTGGACATTTATATTGTTCATGTTTTACCAATGGAAATCCTTCTAGCAGTGACCTATATTATTAGAAACACATTGGATTACTTGTCCAGATATTTAGTACGTAAAGGAAGTAGTTAATCAGGGATAGAGTGAAAGGTTCTGAACGTAGTAATGTAAAACTTCACAGTTGTACTTGAGAATAAATGTGTCGTTTGTGTCTGAGACAAGCTCTGAAGGTCTGTTTTATCTTGTTTCTAGCTTGTGTCTACCAAGGACAAGACTGCCAGATTGTTTTACACTATGAAAACGGGTTCATGCTGTTGGACGGGAGACAACAGACTGTTCTTTGTCAATTTGCATATGAAAAATTAGTAATGTCCGCTGATGACGGAATACGATTAGTTTGGTTAGAATTTGGAGATGAAGATGGTGAAAAGGTAACTTTTGGTTTCATATCAGAGTACGTTTAATTTTGGGTGAGCTTTAAGAGGTTAAATACCTTGTGGATCCTAACTGTTAGTTTCAGTAATGGTCCTTTTGTGGACCAGTGGTAAGTTTGTGCAGTGGTGTAGGAAGAAATTGGAAAGTGGGGTGCTTGGCTGGACACTCAGATTTTACGTGAGAGATTGAGAGTAAAAGGAGCTTCTAGAAGCATCTCCCATGTTGCCAAAGGCAGCTCAATCTAGGGGGTTCTGGGGGGATGTCCCCCAGAAAATTAGTATAATAATGTAATTTCCAGTTGCTATATAAGTCAAATATGTAAAAATGGGGGGCTGTAGCACCTCCATTTCCGATGTCTCTATGGGTTTTGATTTTAATTTGTTTTAATGTGTTTTAATACTGAACTATACTTTATTTTTCTGACATTGTTTGATCAGCTGCTCGGTGTATGTATCTATTTTAACTTGTTGGTCCTCTAAACTTAAGTATTGTAATGGGGACCACTATATGTAAACATGTGTTTACCATTATGGCTCCACCCTCAAGGGATCAATTTTAGGCACCAGCTGTGGTTGTAAATTACTACTTCAGGGAGTCGGGGATTTAACCTGTGTACTTACGGGTCACAGGAATCGCCATCGACCAGATCATGTTCAGGTTGTTACCGTAGTTTTTCGACAGCCCTCTACAATCAGTGTATTATATACTTTAATTACGCACTTATAACGTGAAATAGTTAACACTAAATTATGTGCGTAGTCTATTAAAACCTTGGCTTTTCCATTACAGATAAATTTTCGATTTAGGAACGGGATAATACCAGTGACTAAATATTTCCGAATATAACAAAATAATTCAGAACATCTTGGAGCTACTGGAGTTACGAAAGACGCCGAAGTTAACGTAACACTTACTTCAAATAAACTTACTTGTCTTTGAACTTGGAATGTACGATATTTTCTTGTAACACACGAAGACGGTGTTATTCTGAACATTTGTTTTAAGATGGCTATGAATACGTGAATATAATTCCTTTTTTTTTTTTTCTGTTTTCTAGGAACTGGATATGATGCAGTGCCCGAAGCCATTTGTTTTAAGATGGCTATGAATACGTGAATATAATTCCTATTTTTTTTTTCTGTTTTCTAGGAACTGGATATGATGCAGTGCCCGAAACCATTTGTTTTT
>NW_013682930.1:0-2307 GCF_000517525.1 Limulus polyphemus | reverse complement strand
CTGAGATAACAAGTTTAGTCACGAGTGAACTTTCATCCTGTATGCTATTGGAGAACTCTATAGAGTTTAAGTGTCTTAGTGGTTTTATTGTTAAACAAATTCAAAGTGGTTGATTGGTATGGAGTGTATGAGAAATAGCAATGCAGACTGTATAGCACTATGTGTATAAACCTTACA
This sequence comes from Limulus polyphemus, assembly GCF_000517525.1. Taxonomy (NCBI): domain Eukaryota; kingdom Metazoa; phylum Arthropoda; class Merostomata; order Xiphosura; family Limulidae; genus Limulus; species Limulus polyphemus. Next base: position 2,130 of record NW_013682930.1, on the reverse strand, counting down.
ATTCCTAAAATCTGGACATCACCCAAAACAAGACCAGCCACAAAACATTTTTGATAGGTAACGTACTGTAACGACAATTAAAAGTATAGTTATGAAACACAAAATCAAGCAATACAGAGATTCAGTTGGATATGACATCGCGGAATATTTACAATAAAAAGATCAATTTATTTATAGAAAATAACATTTTGATTTAAAAGAAAACTACTTGATTCGTCAAACAGAAACAGTTGCCACTGGCAACCGAACGCTCAGAACTGAATCATGGTTTCTGTCTTCACTTTGAGTTGTATTTCAAGATGGCGTTGAGTGCCTTAAGTCACAGAAACTTTACGTGTTGACAGAGAGTGGACAAGTTTATATTATTCAAAAAATATATTTTCAATTTCATAGAACAGATGGAAATGTTTGAGGTTAATTTCTGATCATTGGATATTTCGTTCTTATAAGATTCTTATAAGTTTGTTTTTGTTAGGCTTAACGCTAGCACTAACTAGGTTTTTGGTACTTGAACTAATACCTGTCTTACTCGGATTGTACTAAAAGTAATGCATTAGATTTACGTAAAAACTGAATCTATCTTCTTATAACTTCAACGTTTTGTACAACTACCTGTTTATAACAACATTACTATAAAGTAATGTAAGTGAACTGTAAATGGGTAGAAAGAGGTGTTACTACATTATGTTAACACATTAGTAACAAACCATACTGTGTTACTACATTATGTTAACACAATAGTAACAAAAAATACTGTGTTACTACATTATGTTAATACACTAGTAACAAAAAATACTGTGTTACTACATTATGTTAATACACTAGTAACAAACCATACTGTGTTACTACATTATGTTAACACACTAGTAACAAACCATACTGTGTTACTACATTATGTTAACACATTAGTAACAAACCATACTGTGTTACTACATTATGTTAACACACTAGTAACAAAAAATACTGTGTTACTACATTATGTTAACACACTAGTAACAAAAAATACTGTGTTACTACATTATGTTAACACATAGTAACAAACCATACTGTGTTACTACATTATGTTAACACAATAGTAACAAATCATATTGCTGTTACTAGTGTATTAACATAATGTAGTAACACGGTATTTTTTGTTACTAGTGTATTAACATAATGTAGTAACACAGTATTTTTTGTTACTACCGTGTTAACATAGTGTATAACGCTGTGTTAACATAATGTAATAACCCAATATGGTTTGTTACTACTGTGTTAACATAATATAATAACCAAATATGGTCTGTTAGTACTGTATTAACATAATATAATAATCCAATATGGTTTGTTACTAGTGTATTAACATAATGTAGTAACACAGTATGGTTTGTTACTAATGTGTTAACATAATGTAGTAACACAGTATTTTAGTAACAAACCATATTGGGTTATTACATTATGTTAACACTGTAGTAACAAACCATATTGGGTAATTACATTATGTTAACACAGCAGTAACAAACTATATTGGGTTATTACATTATGTTAACACAGTACTGACAGACCATATTGGGTTATTATATTATGTTAACACAGCAGTAACAAACCATATCGGGTTATTATATTATGTTAACACAGTAGTAACAAACCATATTGGGTTATTATATTATGTTAACACAGTAGTAACAGACCATATTGGGTTATTATTCTATATTAACACAGCAGTAACAAACCATATTGGGTTATTACATTATGTTAACACAGCAGTAACAAACCATATTGGGTTATTACATTATGTTAACACTATAGTAACAAACCATATTGGGTTATTACATTATGTTAACACAGCAGTAACAAACTATATTGGGTTATTACATTATGTTAACACAGTACTAACAGACCATATTGGGTTATTATATTATGTTAACACAGCAGTAACAAACCATATCGGGTTATTACATTATGTTAACACAGTACTAACAGACCATATTGGGTTATTATATTATGTTAACACAGCAGTAACAAACTATATTTGGTTATTATGTTATGTTAACACAGTAGTAACAAACCATATTGGGTTATTACATTATGTTAACACAGTAGTAACAAACTATATTGGGTTATTATGTTATGTTAACACAGTACTAACAG
>NW_013682929.1:0-2373 GCF_000517525.1 Limulus polyphemus | reverse complement strand
TACAGTCACGTGACTTCTGATACTAGATACCACATTTATTGATTATATTTCCACGTGGAAGATACACTCAACAGTCACATGACTTCTGATACTGATATTCCCTTTTACAATATTAACAAGTAAAGACTCACTCTACAGTCACGACTTTTACGATTGGATATCATATCTTCTATTGACTATGTTCACACATAAAATATACCATCAGTAGTCATTTGAAAGAAAGTCTCATGTAGGTATTTTTATGTTTATTTTTATATATACTAACAAGCTAAGGTATATATGAACAAATAGATGAAATTAGTATGGGGTCTAGTTTAGCCCATATGTTAGTACATATTTTTATGTTTTATCATGAAATGATCTGGTTATAATAATGTGATAATTTAAACAATCTATATAAACACAAAAATATCTGTTTGTCCGTTACCTAACTACTCCTAAGTCACTGGGCCAATCTCAACCAAACTTTCTGGGATGATAGTTTGAAACAAGTGGCATGTTATTGGGAGATTCACAACCTTTCCACCCCGTTATTTCTGTTATTGAGCATATATTATCTTTGACGTGAGTTTATATTAACTGCATTCACGGATGGCGCCATACCCTTACAAATAAAAAAAGTATTAACTTTTCTATTACACAACATAAGTGTGGGGGATGGCACACACACGTTTTATATATCTCAGAGAGTTCGCTAGCCCCCTCTATGGTGGCATGCAATGAAAGAAAAATGATACATAAACTCAGCTGAAGTTTCTACTCCAACTGCCACCATAAGGCTGACATGAAGAGCCGTTTCTTGAGTCATACCCACTTCCTACTTTAACCCCTGACTTTTCAACTTCGGTCCGTAAGACACTTCTTCGACCAATGACCGTCAATTATTTAATCATGTGAAACAATGTGGAAGGACACTAAGAACTGAGTATTGAAACCGGTTAACATAAAGCACCCCTATCGCCACTATTTTTCCGCTACCTCTTCCTATAAAGTTACCATGGCCATCACACAGTGTATACCATGTGTTAAGTATATACATATTGAGTTCTTAAATCTTATAAAAACGTTTGGTGAGGTAATGATGAATACTGTAATAATATATTATGTTATAAATAAATAGTGTGAAAGTTAGGTTTTTTGTGTTATTTATCATAGCATCTATACCCACATTTATTTAAGTTAATAACCTGGTCAAAGGACAGGTCTTTTGCATTAAACAAAAAATGTGATTTATTTCAATGCTATTTTACACAATTTCTGAAATACTTCTTTCAATACAACCTCAAAGTTACCTTTATTATTGTAAATCAAGTCTACACAGAATTCAATGATCTCATCCAGTGGCATATCAGTAAAGGCAAGTCCTACCTCAAAAGTAGCAGTTACTACTTAGCTACATTTCTCTGTGATTTTGTCTTATAGTATAATCTTTATATGTGGTTTAATTGTGTGTAGATCGTAAAGAAAACTCTGGCTTAATATTGTATCAGAATTTCTTATTTCCAAGAAACCCGTTCTATGGAAGAAAAATATAGTGTTCTGTATTGTATCAACGTGTTATTTCGTATTTTCTTTAACTCTACACGAACCAGTCATTTCTCAGTGGTTCTTTGCTTTTTTGAAAGTGCGTATTATTTAACAGTCTGAACATTGAATAACCTTCCTCCTAATGGTCGGTTACTCGTCATTTCTGATCTGTACCTTAAAGCTTGAGAAAAGATGAAACATTCGAGTTGTACTTGCGTATATTTTGTGGCTGTTGTATTTTTCGTTTAATACGTTAAGGCGACTCCGTGTGGATAGAAAAAAAAACAACGATAAGGTTAATAATGCATTGTGTTTTGTATATATTATAGGTGGAATATGACATTTGATTGGTGATGTGAACGTGATACAATTGATAAAATTCCTGGTAGTCATTGGGCCATACGATAACGTGTTTTTGTTTGTTTGTTTTTACCACTGCTGTCAGGATATAAACTTCTTTATATGTATTCAAGGGATCTATTACTTTAGGTATATGTTTCTTTTATACGTACTCGAGGGACCTATTACATTTGATTATGCATTTCTTTTATATGTATTCAAGGGACCTATTACTTCAGGGAATATATTTTTAGAGAGACCTATTACTTCAGAGTATATATTTTTTGATAGACCTATTACTTCAGAGTATATATATTTTTTGATAGACTTATTACTTCAGAGTATATATATATATATTTAGAGAGACTTATTACTTCAGGATATATATATTTTTAGAGAGACTATTACTTCAGATTATATATATATTTAGAGAGACTTATTACTTCAGAGTATATATATATTTTTAGAGAGTACCTATTACTTCAGAGTATATATATATATATTAGA
>NW_013682928.1:1905-3373 GCF_000517525.1 Limulus polyphemus | reverse complement strand
ACTGTGTCCTGTCAATAAGAATATACAGGATTTATCAATACTGTGTACTGTCAATAAGAATACACAAGATTTAACAATACTGTGTCCTGTCAATAAGATACAGGATTTATCAATACTGTGTCCTGTCAATAAGAAGATACAGGATTTATCAATACTGTGTACTGTCAATAAGAAGACACAAAATTTAACAAAATTGTATCCTGTCAATAAGAAGATAAAGGATTTATCAATACTGTGTACTGTCAATAAGAAGACACAATTTATAACAATAATGTGTCCTGTCAATAAGAATTTACAGGATTTATAAATAATGTGTACTGTCAATAAGATGACACAAGATTTAACAATACTGTGTCATGTCATTAAGAAGATACAGGATTTATCAATACTGTGTCCTGTCAATAAGAAGATAGAGGATTTATCAATACTGTGTACTGTCAACAAGAAGACACAAGATTTAACAATACTGTGTCCTGTCAATAAGAAGATACAGGATTTATCAATACTGTGTACTGTTAATAAGAAGACACAGGATTTAACAATAATGTGTCCTGTCAATAAGAATATACAGGATTCATCAATACTGTGTACTGTCATTAAGAAGACACAAGATTTAACAATACTGTGTTCTGTCAATAAGAAGATACAGGATTTATCAATACTGTGTTCTGTCAATAAGAAGATACAGGATTTATCAATACTGTGTACTCTTAACAAGAAGAGACAAAATTTAACAATATTGTATCCTGTCAATAAGAAGATAAAGGATTTATCAATACTGTGTACTGTCAATAAGAAGACACAAGATTTAACGATACTTTGTACTGTCAATAAGAAGACACAAAATTTAACAATACTATGTAATGTCAATAAGAAGACACAATATTTAACAATACTGAGTCCTTTCAATAAGAATATACAGGATTTATCAATACTGTGTACCGTCAAAAAGAAGACACAAGATTTAACGATACTGTGTACTATCAATAAGAAGACAAGATTTACAAATACTGTGTACTGTCAATAAGCAGACACAAGATTTATCAATACCGTTTACTCTCAATAAGAAGACACAAGATTTAACAATACTATGTACTATCAAAAAGAAGACAAGATTTAACGATACTGTGTACTGTCAATAAAAAGATACAAGATTTAACAATACTGTGTCCTGTCAATAAGAAGATACAGGATTTATCAATACTGTTTACTGTCAATAAGAAGACAGAAGATTTAACGATACTGTGTACTATCATAACAAGTCATAAGATTTAATGATACTGTGTACTATCAATAACAAGCCACAAGATTTAACAATATTCTGTCCTGTCAATAAGAAGATACAGGATTTATCAATACTGTGTACTGTCAATAAGAAGATACAGGATTTATCAATACTGTGTCATGTCAATAAGAAGATACAGGATTTATCAATACTGTGTCCTGTCAATAAGAAGATACAAAATTT
>NW_013682928.1:0-905 GCF_000517525.1 Limulus polyphemus | reverse complement strand
CACAAGAATTAACAATACTGAGTCCTGTCGTTAACAAGATACTGGATTTATCAATACTGTGTACTGTCAATAACAAGCCAAAAGATTTAACGATACTGTATACTGTCAATAAAAAGACACAATATTTAAAAATACTGTGTCCTGTCAATAAGAAGATACAGGATTTATCAACACTGTGTACTGTCAATAAGAAGACACAAGATTTAACAACACTGTGTCCTGTCAATAAGAAGATAAAGGATTTATCAATACTGTGTACTGTCAATAAGAAGACACAAGAATTAACGATACTGTGTCCTGTCAAAAAGAAGATACAAGATTTATCAATACTGTGTACTGTCAAAAAGAAGACACAACATTTAACGATACTGTGTACTATCAATAAGAAGAGAAGATTTACAAATACTGTGTACTGTCAATAAGCAGACACAAGATTTATCAATACCGTTTAATCTCAATAAGAAGACACAAGATTTAACAATACTATGTACTATCAAAAAGAAGACAAGATTTAACGATACTGTGTACTGTCAATAAAAAGACACAAGATTTAACAATAATGTGTCCTGTCAATAAGAATATAAAGGATTTATCAATATTGTGTACTGCCAATCAGAAGACACAAGATTTAACAATAATGTGACCTGTAATAAGAATATAAAGGATTTAACAATACTGTGTCCTGTCAATAAGAATACACAAGATTTAACAATACTATGTCCTGTCAATAAGAAGATACAGGATTTATCAATACTGTGTCCTGTCAATAAGAAGATACAGAATTTATCAATACTGTGTCCTGTCAATAAGAAGATACAGGATTTATCAATACTGTGGCCTGTCAATAAGAAGATACAGGATTTATCAATACTGTGTCCTGTCAATAAGAAGATACAGGATTTATC
>NW_013682927.1:1473-3122 GCF_000517525.1 Limulus polyphemus | reverse complement strand
TAATTGAGTCAAGCGAGCAGTAGGCACCGTAAGTAAAGTGTGTGAATCGCTGTGAGGTATAGCGTGTGTTTATAAAAGTAGTTCAGTTAAAGTGACTGTGGAAATTATGTGTATTGCAAAGTTGTATCGAGAAAGAATAAACTAGTTTTAATTAAGAAAAAGACTTGTATCGCTGAAGTTTCTCGGAAAGGATTTCTACGGGAAATTAACAAACAAGTAGATACGTAACAATACTAATAAGTAGTAATACCTTAACTCAAAAACTGACTGAGTGGTATTCAATCTATTGAGATAACACATGAAAACAAGTAACTAAGGCATGAAATTAAATCAAATTAAGTACTTCATGTCCGTAAATGTTTATAAATAAATTGTGAGAATACATCTAACTATTATTTCGGCCGACAAACTATTCGACATGTTTACGATTGTAACTGAAACGTACGTTTTCAAAAATGTATCCTATTGCTCCATAAGTCCAACTTGGTTTTATTTTCAACTTTATTCTACCGCTAACATACACACCATTCATAAAAAGATTACCTAAACCCTTGAGTATCTGAATCAAGATAACTTCAAATATTTTATGCTCCTAGACATGAACTCTTTCCCCCATAAACATGATAGCCTCTACAATTTTGTAAAACTTTTTGGCGTTATTCTTTAGTAAGGGGACCAACACTGCTTAAAGTAGCCCAGTTACGCCTCATCAGAGTTTTGTATGATACTATAATGAATCTATTTTTTCTAGACTACAAAACTTTTATCTAAAACTCAGCACATAGATTTTTTTACTTATCACTCTTCTTTTTTCAAAGAATTCGATGACTTTATACTTTTCAATAATAAAACTCGTCTTCATTGTTCTGCCTTTTAGTCACTAGAACTTCCATGGTCCTTTGAATATTTTTTGTGTCTTAGAATCATTAGAAAAGTTAAAATACACTATCTAAGAAGTTGTCCATGTTGTTACCGTAAGTAATGGGAAATCTAAAGACCCACAAGTTACGTTCACCCAATCGGAAGATTACACATTCATCATTTCTATTTCCTTCTTAACTTTAAACATATTGTTTCAACAGAGGAAGTCGCGTGATGCTGGTCACACATCATGGGTTTCTAGAAGGATCCTGTCTGTTCCTGGCAACTCTAGTCTTTTCTACGCGCCCTCTATTTTAATATATAACCGGCAAATAAAGTGACGGCTAGAATAGTTGCAGGTAGAGAGATTGCAGATATAGACATGGATAATCGAGTCAAGCGGGCGGTAGGCACCGTAAGTAAAGTACGTGAATCGTTGTGATTATAGCGTGTGTTTAAGTTAAAGTGACTGTGGAAATTAAGTGTACTGCGAATTGAATTGAGAAAGAATAAACTAGTTTTATTTAAGAAAGGACTTGTATCGCAGAAGTTTCTCGCAAAGAATTTCTACGGAAAATTAACAAACGAACACAGACGAAACAAACTGGTGTCAGAGAGTGGGACAAAAAAATGGAAACGAGAAGTGGAAAATCAAACTACAGCTTAGCAGATTTCATGGCAGCAATACAAGAGCAGCAAAAGAAACAAGAAGAGAGATTACAGCAGCTGTTGGAGGAAAAAGAAACAAGAAGAGTGAAAAAAGAAAGAAGAAGAGAGATTACAGCAGC
>NW_013682927.1:0-724 GCF_000517525.1 Limulus polyphemus | reverse complement strand
CTCAATGCTGGCAACTTCAACACAGGGGAGATGTCACAGCAGGAAAAGCTGCTACCCAGAAAAGTTGTTGGAAGTGTGGAGAGCAAGGACATATGAAGATCCAGTGTAAGAAGAATACTCCAAAAAGTCAGCTATGGGAAACCAGTAGCGGTTGGTATTGAGGGATGTTCACAAACCCCAATCGTGAAAGTCCCGACAGCTAGGTGTAAAATGCCAAGCACACATAGTGTCTATGTGACAGGAAAGCTGGATGGCCAAAAGTGCAACTTTGTAATAAATTCTGCATCCCAGCAAACCCTTGTGAGTATCAAGGTGCTGGATCACAAAGGAGTACCAGAAGCCAAACAGAAACTCTGTGGTGTGACAAGACATTATGCAAGGTTGTGGGAACCAGTGTGGGTAACTATTGAGCTCATGGGCATGAACGACAGACACAAAGTATACTTGGCTGACATTGAAGACCAATGCATATTAGGATTGGACTATTTACTACCGAGGAAAAGTGAAGTTAACTTCGATAAAATGACGACTGGAAACAACAAATGCCAAATTCTGGTAACTGTCAAAAGAGAGGTAGAACTAACCAGGTGTCATCAAGCTGAAGTCAAAGTGACTGAAGGAGTTGATGATGGCGAAGTGGAAACAAATATAGATATTAAAGTAGAACAGGAGAAAGACCAAGATTTGAAGCCAATAATTGATTTTCTAAAAGCAAGTGTTTTGC
>NW_013682926.1:1497-2960 GCF_000517525.1 Limulus polyphemus | reverse complement strand
AAGAGGTTGTGTGACATCTGACTTGAATAAACTAACTACTTGAATGTTCTCAACAGGTTCTGTGACATCTGATTTGAACTAACTACCTGAATGTTCTCAAGAAGTTATGTGACATCTGACTTGAATAAACTAACTACCTGAATCTTCTAAAGAGGTTCCGTGACATCTGACTTGAAAAAATTACTACCTGGATCTTCTATAGAGGTTCCGTGACATCTGACTTGAATAAACTAACTACCTGAATCTTCTAAAGAGGTTCTGTGACATCTCACTTGATTAAGCTAACTACCTGAATATTCTAAAGAGGTTCTGTGACATCTGACTTAAATAAACCAACTACCTGAACGTTCTCAAGAGGTTCTGTGACATATCACTTGAATAAACCAACTACCTCAATCTTCTAAAGAGGTTCCGTGACATCTGAATTGAATAAACTAACTACCTGAATCTTCTAAAGAGGTTCCGTGCCATATGAATTGAATAAACTCACTACTTGAATGTTCTAAAGAGGTTCTGTGACATCTGACTTGAGTAAACTAACAACCTGAATCTTCTGAAGAGGTTCTGTGACGTCTGACTTGAATAAACTAACTACCTGAATCTTCTAAAGAGGTTCCGTGACATCTGACTTGAATAAACTAACAACCTCTTTCGTAGATTCGAAGATTCAGGTAGTTAGTTTATTCAAGTCAGATGTCACGGAACCTATTCAAGTCAGTTGTCACAGAACCTCTTTAGAAGATTCAGGTAGTTAGTTTATTCAAGTGATATGTCACAGAACCTCTTGAGAACGTTCAGGTAGTTGGTTTATTCAAGTCAGATATCACAGAACCTCTTTAGAATATTCAGGTAGTTAGCTTAATCACGTGAGATGTCACAGACCCTCTTTAGAAGATTCAGGTAGTTAGTTTATTCAAGTCAGATGTCACGGAAACTCTGTAAAACCAACTACCTCAATCTTCTAAAGAGGTTCCGTGACATCTGAATTGAATAAACTAACTACCTGAATCTTCTAAAGAGGTTCCGTGCCATCTGAATTGAATAAACTCACTACTTGAATCTTCTAAAGAGGTTCTGTGACATCTGACTTGAGTACACTAACAACCTGAATCTTCTAAAGAGGTTCTGTGACGTCTGACTTAAATAAACTAACTACCGGAATCTTCTAAAGAGGTTCCGTGACATCTGACTTGAATAAACTAACTACCTGAATCTTCTAAAGAGGTTCCGTGACATCTGACCTAATAAACTCACTACCAAAATCTTCTAAAGAGGTTCTGTGACAACTGACTTGAATAAACTAACTATCTGAATCTTCTAACGAAATTCTGTGACATCTGACTTGAATAAACTAACTACCTGAATCTTCTAAAGAGGTTCTGTGACGTCTGACTTGAATAAACTAACTACCGGAATCTTCTAAAGAGGTTCCGTGACATCTGACTTGAATAAACTAACTACCT
>NW_013682926.1:0-911 GCF_000517525.1 Limulus polyphemus | reverse complement strand
TCTAACGAGGTTACGTGACATCTGACTTGAATAAACTAACTACCTGAATCTTCTAAAGAGGTTCCGTGACATCTGAATTGAATAAACTAACTACTTGAATCTTCTAAAGAGGTTCTGTGACATCTGACTTGAGTAAACTAACAACCTGAATCTTCTAAAGAGGTTCTGTGACGTCTGACTTGAATAAACTAACTACCGGAATCTTCTAAAGAGGTTCCGTGACATCTGACTTGAATAAACTAACTACCTGAATCTTCTAAAGAGGTTCTTTGACATCTGACTTGAATAAACCAACTACCTGAACGTTCTCAAGAGGTTCTGTGACATATCACTTGAATAAACTAACTACCTGAAACTTCTAAAGAGGTTCTGTGACAACTGACTTGAAAAAACCAACTACTCAATCTTCTAAAGAGGTTCCGTGACATCTGAATTGAATAAATTAACTACCTGAATCTTCTAAAGAGGTTCCGTGCCATCTGAATTGAATAAACTAACTACTGAATCTTCTAAAGAGGTTCCGTGATATCTGAATTGAATAAAATAACTTCTTGAATCTTCTAAAGAGGTTCTGTGACATCTGACTTGAGTAAACTATTAACCTGGATCTTCTATAGAGGTTCCGTGACATCTGACTTGAATAAACTAACTACCTGAATCTTCTAAAGAGGTTCCGTGACATCTGAATTGAATAAACTAACTACTTGAATCTTTTAAAGAGGTTCTGTGACATCTGACTTGAGTAAACTAACAACCTGGATCTTCTATAGAGGTTCCGTGACATCTGACTTGAATAAACTAACTACCTGAATCTTCTAAAGAGGTTCTGTGACATCTCACTTGATTAAGCTATCTACCTGAATATTCTAAAGCGGTTCTTTGACATCTGACTTGAATAAACCAACTACCTG
>NW_013682925.1:0-2374 GCF_000517525.1 Limulus polyphemus | reverse complement strand
CAAATATTTCTAGATTTTTGTATGTCTTTACTAAGGAATAACTTTTGTATAAAACTTGGGGCGAAATTTGGAAGAAATCGTGTTATATCCGTAAGATATGTGATATTACTGAAGTATTGGTTTAGGTGACGAATACTAAAATATTATCTATATATATATATGTTATCATATCCAGAATGGACGACACTTGACGAAAATGGAAAGAATTTGACGACACAAGGAAGTTCAATGCTATGTTGAAGGACTTTGTGAGGTATAATGATCATATAAGAACTGCCCTCGAATTTCTAAGATGAGTGGTTTACAGAAAACAAAGCAGTGGTTCCTTTGAAATTTATGGCTGATATCGAAATGTATCTGATCTCTTTCTGTAGTGTCTGTTTAGTATTAGAGATGGGTTCTCATGCCTTAAAGACTGAAGTCGGAAGAATTAGATAAAGAAATATTAACTTTTGCGATGACATGGAAAACCCTGTAGATATCCGTAGATTTGAAATGTTGATGTACAACCGTCGAAGGGACCTGTAGCTATTCACTCCCTAAGTACCGTGAATTGTGTGAGTGTATCTTATTGTTTTTGAGTTTCTAATGAATACTAGAGGAGTTTAGATATCCTGGCAATAAATTTAGATCTAAGTATTAATAGAAACTTTTTATTTCAGCCAAAATTTCATCATTTTAAGAAACATGTACTCACATGTTCTCACAATAAAGTTAGAAGAAAACAACATTTACTCTCCAGATAATAATAATAAAGAAAAAATTAATCAATGTTTCGGTCGTTGTAGATTCATCAACTCTAGTATTTATGTTCTGCTCACCCTGATGAAGACCTTTAAACTACACACTTAACTAGTTTTTAACTATTTTTAGAATTAAGAGTTTTGGGAACTTAATGTAGTATATATAAGTTTAAATACGTCACTGAACTGATATATATAACTATATATATATATATATATATATTTCCAGTATTGGGCCTGGCATATAGAGGTGATCAGGGCGCTCGAATCTACTGGCGCGGGTCTGAATTCCCGTCACCGAACATACTCGCCCTTTCAGCCGTTGAGGCGTTATAATGTAACACTCAGTCCCACTATTCGTTGGTTGAAAGAATAGTCCAAGAGATGGCTTCCATCCATTTTATCATTGCTATATCAGGGACGACTAGCTCAGATAGCCCTCGTAGCTTTACGCGAAATTGAAAACGAACCCAAACAAACCAATTTCGAGTATTATAAAGTAACATTGTATGTTAGGCCTAAGTTTTTAAACCTCAACTGAACTGGTGTCAAGAAGAAAGTCTAGAGAAAAAATGGTGTTAAAGATAATGTACAATATACATACAACATAGAAAATAAATAAATTTTTGAAATATTTAAATGTTGATATTATTCCAGACTTTGTATGATAGAGAGTCCCTTGTTTCTAGCTCAAGATATATTAAATGTTACCTACAAACTATAAATAAGAGAGAAAATTAAAATAGGAGAACAGTTTCTGAAATTCAAGCAATGGTACAAACATTAATATTATGAATGACGTCATATGTAAGGAATGCAGATACGTAAACGTCCAGTTTGTTTTAAATTTCGCGTTGAGCTATTCGAGGGCTATCTTCGCTGGTAACAGACTACTCATCCCCACCTCTTGGGCTAATGTTTTATTTACGAATATTGTAATAGCCCGTCATGCTATAACTCCCCCACGGCTAAAAGATACGAGCATGTTTATTGATGGGGATTAGACCCCTCGTTCTCTAGATTGCGTGTCGAGCGCCCTAACCACCAGGTAGAGAACCTTTCTAAACCCTGTAAGATCATGTGAAAAGAGTGTAAATGGAACCGTATTTAACTACGGTTCCATGTATACTCTTTTCTCATGTTAATACAAGACATCGTTTTAGTTGCTTTGGAATCCGACAGAACGAAGAAAGTAAAGCGTGCATATATTTAAAACACCATTTGTTCTATAGTTCATGTTGACTTTGAATAGATATTGTCATCTGGTTTTCAATTTTTCATTGAAATTATAAAAAAGACGATAAAACGCTGATTAGACACAGGACTTTGATTTACACATTTCTCGTACCTTATTAAGTTTTTACTTTATATTTCCAAATGGAAACTTTGTTATTAAAATTAAGAAAGAGGTTAAGGGGGTTTGTGGTGATGTATTTCGAAGCAATGTTTATTTAAAACCACGAAACGGATTAACTGACTCTTTTATAGTTTAAAAAACATAAATCAGATTGTTTACAGTCAAACTACAGTTGAGAATTACCATAGATCTTTGGGTAAAATCAAATGACACACACTATTTAATATAAATAATTTGTAATTATTTGTCGTTAGTATGGTCCCTGTAATATTTG
>NW_013682924.1:1191-2854 GCF_000517525.1 Limulus polyphemus | reverse complement strand
TCAAAGTATAGTTTATATCTTCATTATTACACACAGGACTTGCTACTGAATAATATACCTCTACTGTAGTTCATATACATCAAAGTATAGTTTATATCTTCATTATTACACACAAGACTTGCTACTGAATAACATACCTCTACTGTGGTTCATATAGACCAAAGTATAGGGTATCTCTTCAAATACTTTGGTGTATATGAACCACAGTAGCGGTATGTTATTCAGTAGCAAGTACTGTGTGTAATAATGAAGATATAAACTATACTTTGATGTATATGAACTACAGTAGAGGTATATTATTCAGTAGCAAGTCCTGTGTGTAATAAAATGTATCTCTTCATTATTACACACAGTACATGCTACTGAACAACATACCTCTACTGTGGTTCATATACACCAAAGTATAGTGTGTCTGTTCATTATTACGCACAGTTCTTGCTACTGAACAACATACCTCTACTATGGTTCATATACACCAAAGTATAGTGTATCTTTTTATTATTACACACAGTACTTGCTACTGAACAACATACTTCTCTTGTGGTTCATATACATGAAAGTATAATGTTTCTCATCTTGTGTGTAATAATAAATATATAAACTATACTTTGGTGTATATGAACCACAGTAGAGGTATGTTATTCAGTAGCAAGTACTGTGTGTAATAATGAAGAGATACACTATACTTTGGTGTATATGAACCACAGTAGAGTTATGTTGTTCAGTTGCAAGTACTGTGTGTAATAATGAATAGATACACTATACTTTGGTGTATATGAACCACAATAGAAGTATGTTATTCAGTAGCAAGTCTTGTGTGTAATAATGAAGAGATACACTATTCTTTGGTGTATATGAACCACAGTAGAAATATGTTGTTCAGTAGCAAGTACTGTGTGTAATAATGAAGAGATACACTATACTTTTGTGTATATGAACCACAGTAGCGGTATGTTATTCAGTAGCAAGTACTGTGTGTAATAATGAAGAGATACACTATACTTTGGTGTATATGAACCACAGTAGAAGTATGTTATTCAGTAGCAAGTACTGTGTGTAATAATGAAGAGACACACTATACTTTGGTGTATATGAACCACAGTAGAAGTATGTTATTTAGTAGCATGTCCTGTGTGTAATAATTACTTGCTACTGAATAACATACCATACACTGTACTTTGGTGTATATGAAACACAGTAGAGTTATTCAGTAGCAAGTACTGTGTGTAATAATGAAGAGATAAATCTACTGTGGTTCATATACACCAAAGTATAGTGTGTCTCTTCATTATTACACCCAGTACTTGCTACTGAACAACATACTTCTACTGTGGTTCATATACACCAAAGTATAGTGTGTCTCTTCATTATTACACACAGGACTTGCTACTGAATAACATACTTCTACTGTGGTTCATATACACCAAAGTATAGTGTGTCTCTTCATTATTACACACAGTACTTGCTACTGAATAACATACCTCTACTGTGGTTCATATACACCAAAGTATAGTGTGTCTCTTCATTATTACACACAGTACTTGCTACTGAATAACATACCTCTACTGTGGTTCATATACACCAAAGTATAGTGTATCTCTTCATTATTACACACAGTACTTGCTACTGAATAACATACCTCTACTGTGGTTCATATACACCA
>NW_013682924.1:0-712 GCF_000517525.1 Limulus polyphemus | reverse complement strand
TGGTGTATATGAACCACAGTAGAGGTATGTTATTCAGTAGCAAGTACTGTGTGTAATAATGAAGAGATACACTATACTTTGGTGTATATGAACCACAGTAGAGGTATGTTATTCAGTAGCAAGTACTGTGTGTAATAATGAAGAGACACACTATACTTTGGTGTATATGAACCACAGTAGAGGTATGTTATTCAGTAGCAAGTACTGTGTGTAAAAATGAAGAGACACACTATACTTTGGCGTATATGAACCACAGTAGAGGTAGGTTATTCAGTAGCAAATACTGTTTGTAATAATGAAGAGATACACTATACTTTGGTGTATATGAACCACAGTAGAAATATGTTATTCAGTAGCAAGTGTTGTGTGTAATAATGAAGATATAAACTATAATTTGGTGTATATGAACCACAGTAGAAGTATTTTGTTCAGTAGCAACTACTGTGTGTAATAATGAAGATATAAACTATACTTTGGTGTATATGAACCACAGTAGAAGTATGTTGTTCATTAGCAAGTACTGTGTGTAATAATGAAGAGATACACTATACTTCGGTGTATATGAACCACAGTAGAAGTATGTTATTCAGTAGCAAGTACTGTGTGTAATAATGAAAAGATACACTATACTTTGGTGTATATGAACCACAGTAGAGGTATGTTATTCAGTAGCACGTACTGTGTGTAATAATGAAGAAACACACTATACTTT
>NW_013682923.1:0-2375 GCF_000517525.1 Limulus polyphemus | reverse complement strand
CCTGAGGACAATGTCAGCTAGTATACCACGTGTTTCAGTTTTTTTAACGTCCTGAGGACAATGTCAGCTAGTATACCACGTGTTTCAGTTTTTTAACGTCCTGAGGACAATGTCAGCTAGTATACCACGTGTTTCAGATTTTTAACGTCCTGAGGACAATATAACTTACAGTCCTCAAGGATTATTCCTGAAATAAAATTTCCCGGTGAGACAGCGGTAAGTTTACGGACTTAAAACGCTAGAATTCGGGGCTCGATAGTTTTCGTTATTGAACCTTTACAATAGAATTCGACCTTTTAATTGGTTAACTGACTGGTTTCGACCACTCATAAGTTGAGGAACACCCGGAAGTTAATAAATCATTTTGTTTTCTTTCTTGAAACGGACGACTCGATATTCGTAGTTTAATCTTTTCTGGTAGATACATACATTCATGACGGTTTATCTCAGCCTTTATTTATGTGCAATAACATAAATAATATTCAAAGTTTGACACACATAGATAAGAGAATTTTTCGTCAACATCGTTGTTTGTGCTAAGCGTTTTCATACATAAAAAAGTAAGGACTCACAGAATTCAGACAAACTTTTCTGTCACGTTTTCTTTACATTTGAGTATATATATTTTACATTAAAAAACATCAGTTTAAAAATGTCAAATAACTTATAACCTGATGTCTTATTATTGTTTTAATGTTTCATAAAACAGTAACTGAGATTTAATAAACTATTGTGAACCCGGATAATCTTTTTGTTGGTATAATCGTCTCTCGTTTTGTTTTCATCCATCTCTAAGGAAAAGCGACATTATGCTACTTTCCACGTTATTTGATCACAGGAAATCAGTAGTTTTAACACTGTGTCCATGATCACAGGAAACCCTGTGATCATGAACACAGTGTTAAAACTACTAACAATGATCACTCATGGCGTTTGTTATATCGATAAGATTTAGACATATTGAAACTACTGGTTTCCGTATCCTCAGGGTTATGGTGTTTTATAAAAACTAACTTTACATTCCTGCAGCTTCGTACGGATGCCAGTTTCCAGCCAGATGGACGGGTCTCTGGTTTCAAAAAGGACTTGAACCACCAGTCAGGATAGAGGGAGACACATTCTCCTGGAGAGGAAAGTGTGTTGGTTCTGAAGGAGCTTTGTTTTTAATTGACGACAGGTGAGTTTTTAACACTGCTAGCACACGGTTTGTCACCTTTTAATCAAATAAGAAAAACTGAATATATATATAAATTTATCGGTGTACTGTGTTCAATTTGTTCTATGTTTCAACAATGATCACCGATAAACTAGAGAAAAGTTCTATGTTCCGTATCCTCAGGGTTATGGTGTTTTATAAACACTAATGTCTACACGGTATCCTCAGGGTTATGGTGTTTTATAAACACTAATGTCTACACGTGTATCCTTAGGGTTATGGTGTTTTATAAACACTAATGTCTACACGCGTGTAGACATTAGTGTTTATAAAACACCATAACCCTAAGGATACCGTGTAAACATTAGTGTTTATAAAACACCATAACCCTAAGGATACACGTGTAGACATTAGTGTTTATAAAACACCATAACCCTGAGGATACCGTGTTAAATATTAGTGTTTATAAAACACCATAACCCTAAGGATACCGTGTAGACATTAGTGTTTATAAAACACCCTAACCCTAAGGATACACGTGTAAACATTAGTGTTTATAAAACACCATAACCCTAAGGATACACGTATTATGTTCCTTTATTTAGGCAATTAGAGACCCTAAACCTACCATCATCATAACGTTAATTGTAAATTAGGTTTTTATTATGCAATGATTGTGGAAAGTTTTATAGTCGGTGTTTATTGGTCCGAGTGACTTCATCGTGAAATGTTAAATTAAAACACGTCTGATTGTTTAAGGTTTTACAATATGACATACATACAGAAATGGATAATCTGGTCCTTCAATAATGTATTTAAATACCTACTCTTAAAGTACTGGCCTCCATTATTGCCAATAGCAATTCATTTTATCAGCCAATCACGTATTAGAAAAATAAACTTGCATTAACTGATGCCCATCCCGTCTTTTTTAAACCTTAAGCCAGTCTCCTCTCGTTCCATTATATTCAGAGTATAGCACAAAGAAACCAGACTGTTATCTTATCGATCCGCCAGCCAAAACTTATAAAATTCAATAAGATCATCCCAGTTAAGAGATCTTGACCTATCCTAACCTGATCTTGACCTATCCCTATAACATAGCCTTTCCTAATCTAACCTAACCCTATAACATAACCTTTCCTAACCTAACCTTGACCTTTCCCTATAACATAACCTTTCCATCTCCGGACCTTTCTAGTAGTCCTCCTGTGAACCC
>NW_013682922.1:0-2375 GCF_000517525.1 Limulus polyphemus | reverse complement strand
CTCAACCTATGACACTAAAAACTGGGGTTTGATACCCGCGGTTGGCAGAGCCCAGATCGTATAACTTTGTACCCAAAATTATCAACCTAATTAAATCATAATGTTAATCATATACAACCCCATGGAAACTTATCTTATAACACTAAAAACTTGGGTACAAAGTTATACGATCTGTGCTCTGCCAACCGCGGGTATCAAACCCCTTTCCATGGGGTTGTATATGATTAACATTATGATCTAATTAGGTTGATAATTTTCGTTAATTCTTCTGTTAATTATTCAGTCGCTAATTCATCAATTAATTGTTTAGTCGTTAATTCTTCTGTTAATTGTTCAGTCGTTAATTCTTCTTTTAATCATTCAGTCGTTAATTCTTCTGTTAAGTATTCAGTCGTTAATTCTTTTTTTAATCATTCAGTCGTTAATTCTTCTGTTGAGTATTCAGTCGTTAATTTTTCTGTTAACATTTCAGTCATTAATTATATTTTCTCATTGTGAATATAAGCCTAACTTAAACAAGTAAATTCTCGAACCAGCTAATACCACGAGTCCAGATTTGGAAGTTACAAGATTTCCGAAATTTTCGTTTAAAGTCTTGACATACGTTGTGAAGCGCAAAGTTACACAATGGGTTATCTACTCTGTGCCCACCTCGGGGATCGAACCCTGGTTTTTAGCGTTGTAAACCCTCACGTTAACAGCTTGAGAATGAACTGCATCAGACGTTTGAAATATTTATCTGTGAACTGTTTACCCGAAAAAGAAAATCACGTGGTTTTTTTTTAAGTTTTCATCTCTGATTATACGATCACGTCTTTTCTAAAGTTTTTGTTTCTGTCTGTACGAAGGAGTGATTCGATATTAATACTTTCTTCAACGTGAAATGTACTGAATCATTAATAACATGGATTACACCCAACTTGTAATAAGAACTACATATTCACAAATCAGATTCGAAAAGCGAAACACTACGAGATCTGTTTGTTGTCAAGCACAAAGTTATACTATCTGTGCTCTGCCAACCGCGGGTATCAAACCCCAGTTCTTAGTGTTATAAGATAAGCTAATTCATCAATTAATTGTTTGGTCGTTAATTCTTCTGTTAATTGTTCAGTCGTTAATTCTTCTTTTAATCATTCAGTCGTTAATTCTTCTGTTAATTGTTCAGTCGCTAATTCTTCTGTTAATCATTCAGTCGCTAATTATTTTGTTAATCGTTAAGTCGTTAATTATTCTGTTAATTGTTCAGTCGTTAATTCTTCTTTTAATCATTCAGTCGTTAATTCTTCTGTTAATTATTCAGTCGTTAATTCTTCTGTTAAATATTCAGTCGTTAATTCTTCTGTTAAGTATTCAGTCGTTAATTCTTCTGTTAAGTATTCAGTCGTTAATTCTTCTGTTAAATATTCAGTCGTTAATTCTTCTGTTAATTATTCAGTCGTTAATTCTTCTGTTAAATATTCAGTCGTTAATTCTTCTATTAATTGTTTGGTCGTTAATTCTTCTGTTAATTGTTCAGTCGTTAATTCTTCTTTTAATCATTCAGGCGACTGAATATTTAACAGAAGAATTAACGACTAAACAATTAATTGATGAATTAGCGATTGAATATTTAACAGAAGAATTAACGACTGAATGATTAACAGAAGAATTAACGACTGAATACTTAACAGAAGAATTAACGACTGAATATTTAACAGAAGAATTAACGACCAAACAATTAATTGATGAATTAGCGACTGAATATTTAACAGAAGAATTAACGACTGAATAATTAAAAGAAGAATTAACAACTGAACAATTAACAGAAGAATTAACGACTAAACAATTAATTGATGAATTAGCGATTGAATATTTAACAGAAGAATTAACGACTGAATAATCAAGAGAAACATTCAGATGAAAACATTACTTTTTCTCGGCAGTTAAATTTTATGATTACCTATTTTTGTTGTTTTTTTTCGGTATGTGTTAATTAAGTGAAATATTACGACCAGGTAATTTTAGTCTAATTTCATGGAATTAATTCTATATTAAAAACTGTTTCACCGCGAAAATAACATTCCTTCTTTCCTGCAAGATTTCGGCTCTCTTGCCTTTATAACACAAACGTCTTAAATTACACACGTGTAAAAACAATACACTCATTTATAACACAAACGTCTTAAATTATATAAGTGGAGAAACAATACACTCATTCATAACACTAACATCTTAAATTACATACGTGGAGAAACAATACACTCATTTATAACACTAGCATCTTAAATTATATACGTGTAGAAACAATACACTTATTTATAACACTAACGTCTTAAATTATATACGTGGAGAAACAATACACCTTATTTATAACTACTAAAATCTTAAATTAC
>NW_013682921.1:1484-3208 GCF_000517525.1 Limulus polyphemus | reverse complement strand
ACACACACACACACACACACACACACACACACACACACACACACACACACACACACTACACACACAAGAAAATCGTGTGATATAAAAATATCGTTAATAGTATCCTAGTCAGTGCGAAAGTAACATTAACGATCCACATTCATACCTTTCGATTGATATAAGTTAATGATATGGGGAGTTTAAGTATCTGGGCGTGATTTACAGCGATAATCATAAGAACACGACGTTTGGTCGAAGGCTCTAGTCAAAGAGAGTTACGAGAACGTAACACTTTGGTAAAGGCCGATGTGAAAGCAAAGTTTACAATAACTGACAGACTGCCTTATTTGAAAAAGTTTGATGGAACCAAACAATTCTTTACGGTATACAGGTCTAAGCTAGAAATACACGCGTGTGTTGATTCATATAATCATTATAAAATCTCTAAAAGAAAAACAACACATTATCTCAAGCAGCTTCATAAGGCAACAAACTATTAGAATGATCTATTAGAACTGGTGAACTCATCAGTCACAAGAGTAATAACCAAACCAAAGTGTGATGAGAACAAAGGCTGTCGTTTAGTGGTAAGTATCCGACATAGAAAACTAATCAAAACACAGAGGAATCGGTGCTTGGTTCATTATACATCTGAAGCCACGTGCTCGCCTTCCCACGGTTCGATTAATATTGGGAGTATTATTTTAACTAGAAAAAAAAAGCTACACAAATTAAATTATAAAGAAAATACAGTTGCTGATGTCACTAAGTGGTAGTATGTCCACCTGGGCCAAAGTCGCTTGTCACCCGAAAAAAACAAAACAAATAATAATATTTTTAACAAGGTATGGGCTCGGATAGTTCTACTGTTCTATTCATAAAACTATAACCAATAATAAAGCCTCTCATTACTGAATTTCCATCTCAAAAGCAAGCCTTTTGAAAACACCTAAATAATATAACACCTTTAGTTAAGCAATTGAACTGAAATATAAAACCGATATAAGCTAGTATTTGATTTGTTTAATTGTCTAAATAAATATATTCTTACATACACAGCAAAAGCCCCCAATATAAAATTTATAAAAGGGACTTGGAAAGAAATCTATAAAGAGGGGTGCGACTTTTGGAGTTCAAAACCCTGTGCGGTTAAAACATTTTTTCAACAAGTTTTATTTAGATAGATAATTTGTAATAGATGTTTATACATACATGTGTGCAATTTAGGAAGAGGCGATCGCATCCGCCCCCTCCGCCTCCTCACATGTTATATTAACATCAATTACTATATCACGTGAATAACAATATAAAGGGTTGTCTTTCAAAATTTGTAGTGCAAACTGGAGGGATTTACACATTTTGATAAAAGTCTAGAAACAAACGACCTTTACACTCCAGATAAATATAAAAGAATATATTTATATTTTAACCAACGTTGCGGCTTCATCAGGGTTAATATACACAATTGTTAACCGTGATGAAGCCGTAAAGGCGAAACGTTGGTTGAAATAAAAATATATTCTTTTAAATTTATTTGAAGTGTAAAAGTCGTTTTTTCTAAACCTTTATCAACAGATACATTGATAATGTTGTAGGAATGTTTACAGGTACCTTGTCAGATCTAAAACATTTCATACATTACATAAATTAATTTTACTTCCCTAGAATATACACACACACACACACACACACACACACACACACACAACAAACAACATATCTGACACATCGCTTCCCTAGAATAC
>NW_013682921.1:0-652 GCF_000517525.1 Limulus polyphemus | reverse complement strand
TACACACACACACACACACACACACACACACACACACACACACACACACACACACACACACACAAACAAACAATATATCTAACACATAGCTTCCCTAGAATACACAAACAACATATCTGACACATCGCTTCCCTAGAATACACACACACACAAACAATATATCTGACACATCGCTTCCATAGAATACACACGGCTCAAAATATCCGACTCATCACTTGCCTAGAATACACACGCTCAAAATATCTGACTCATCACTTGCCTAGAATACACACACACACACAAACAATATATTTGACACATCACTTCCCCAGAATACACACACAAACACATGTCTGACATATAACTTCCGTAGAATACACACACACAACGTATCTGATACATCACTTCCCTAGAATACACACACAACATATCTGATACATCACTTCCCTAGAATACACACACAACATATCTGACACATCACTTCCATAGAATACACACACACACACATACCTGATACATCACTTACCTAGAATACACACACACACAACATACCTGATACATCACTTACCTAGAATACACACACACAACATATCTGATACATCACTTACCTAGAATACACACACACAACATATCTGATACATCACTTACCTAGAATACACACACACACACACAC
>NW_013682920.1:2439-3376 GCF_000517525.1 Limulus polyphemus | reverse complement strand
TATATATATATATATATATATATATATATATTGTTTATTATTCCTCTGCCTTGGTTGCTAAGACAACGTTTTCATACCGTAAGCCTATAAAGGAAAAGGTCTTTTGGCTGCTGAAATGTTACGTGTGAGCACTGTAGATTTGTAGCCATTTTTTTGTTGAGCCCAACAGTAACAAGCCTTGTGGATCTTCAGCATGTATACGCAACCTTCTGTTACGTATACGTGATGTCTACGAATTGTTGACTTCAATGATACGAGTTGACCTGAGCTGTTTGCTCTGGGCGTCGCTAGATGGCCAGCCTAATGTTTACCAGATGCTTCTGCACCTTTTGTTTATGTATATAACTAACATTATTTATACGTGCCTCTTTTAAGTGTTTTGAGTAATATACCTGTAATGTGTGGAAACAAGTAACGTAATGATTAATTTTTTAAGGCACTAGACCAAATTGTACCCATCTTAGTAACAACAACAAAAAAGTGACCTACACAGTTTATCTATACTGGTAATCAAAGAAGTTTCACTATTACGCATAAACAAGAACAAACGCAGTTTGTCGGGCCGTTAAGCCTTTATACAACCCGAATAAGATGATAATCATTGTTACAGTAAACCGGGTCCGATTCCACTCCAAGCATCTATACTGTTATTCTGCTTGTTTGTATGTACGACCGTTACGCTTTCAGACCGAGAACCTGCTGCATAAGCACGCGTTGTACCTGATGATGACAAAACCTTGTCGAAACGTTGTACATTTGCTGTTATGTTAAACTTATATTAAAGTTTTTCTTCATTACCCATTCAAGCCGTCTCCAGCCATGAGTAGTTAGAATGTTTCCACAAGAAAAACCGCGCATGCGCATTATTCACTCGACGACAAACAGTCTAGTCCTAACTAAACTAAAGTTAAAAAAAAAACAAGGTTACAGTGTTAAT
>NW_013682920.1:0-1439 GCF_000517525.1 Limulus polyphemus | reverse complement strand
GTGGATGAAGAGAAGTACTCGAAGAAATATGTGATATAAGCGTATAGAGTGGGTGAATGAAGAGAAGTACCCGAAAAAGTATGTGATATAAGCATATAGAGTGGGTGGATGAACAGAAGTATCCGAAGAAATATGTGGAGTGAATGCCAATTGGGAGAAGGTCCATAGGAAGACTGAAGGGTGAGATGGAGATAAAATATTGAACAGACAGTTGGAAATTGTGGAACAACATTAGAGGAGGTAGAAGAGCAAGAATTGTACTTGGCTTGGAACACAGCTCACAGACTTTTAGCCTAACAGGAGGAAGAAGAAGACATTGTTTGAAATTTTCACTGTGGCTGGTAATTCATTTGTGATTTCAAATTATATAGATACTGTGATTCCGCTGAACATATCCCTTTAAAGTTTCGTATCTTGTAAAAATGGCTTGTTTTTGTTTTAATGAAAAAATCCAAAACGCGATTACGTCACGGCAACGTAGCCGAGATGAACCAGTTATTTTCCAAGAATTACAGCCCTAAGTTGGTAGTACTTCTGTGAAATGTTCACGTTTGTAAAGTAATTCAAATTACAGCCCTAAGTGGGTAGCACTTGTGTGAAATGTTCACGTTTGTAAAGTAATTCAAATTACAGCGCTAAGTGGGTAGCACTTGTGTGAAATGTTCATGTTTGTAAAGTAATTCAAATTACAGCCCTAAGTGGGTAGCACTTGTGTGAAATGTTCACGTTTGTAAAGTAATTCAAATTACAGGCTCTGTTTACAAAGTACAGTATTTTGTTTAATTCATTAATGACCGAGTGTTACTTAGGTTGCGATATATGTGCTAACTGAAAATATTTGTCTCTCTATAGTTTTAATAGATAAATAGATGTATAGAGCATTTTTAGTTAAACAGCATAGAAATGAATCTATTTACCTACCGTTTCCATAGGCCAAGCATGGTCTAATGATTAGTGTGTTGGATTGTGAATCCGAGAGTCCATGATTCGTCTCCAGTTGTCGCAAAATCGCGCTCCGTTTTGTGGGGCCATGAGTGCGTCATCAGAGTGATCGTCAAATCCCGCTATTTTATTTAAGTAGCCCAACAGTTGTTGATGGGTGTTATTGACTAGGGGTCTTCTAGTCTTTCAGCTCCAAATTAAAGACAGCTAGCACATTTAACCCTTGTAGCTTTGCGGAAATATCCGAAACAAACAAATAAAACCAATTATGTTTTCCTGTAGCTATCAAAAGAAACATCATTAAACAAAACAGTCTTAGCTTAACTCAAAGTAAGTCAGAAATGCACATTATTTCAGATCCTATACAGTAGCAACACTTATTTTACAAATGAGAAATCTCTTGTGCTACTGTAATGTGCAAATTGTTATTTCGTATTAAGGTCATTGCTGGACTAATAATATAAAATAAATATGCGGAAATATTCATCTCGTTAGAA
>NW_013682919.1:0-2378 GCF_000517525.1 Limulus polyphemus | reverse complement strand
ATCCAAAGTAAACCATAAATTCAACAGTCCTGATGGTTCCATCATTTCTAACTGTAGTATGATTACTCAGAATTCACGTTTCTATGTGGATCACTATATGAAAGACATTCCCTCTTCCTTCGTCTGTGATTACATTCAACTTAACGGTACTGTGAGGGCCCCCAAGTTTGCAAACATGTTTATAGATGGCACTTGAAATCAAGTCCTAGAAAAACGTTTCGTCAAATCAAACTCTTCTGGAAATGACACACTGAAGACACATTTTTCATTTGGACTGCCGACACCTAGTTCTTCAAATACTTTATGTATATATATATATTGTGGTGCTGTATTAGTTGTGACCTCTAGATACTGATTCAACCTTACAAGTTTTGAAACATGATAAAAACCTAAATTTATTTGCTATTTAAAATACAGAAATCACGTGTCCAGCTCTGTCTGCTCCAGACAACGGGAAAACATTTGGATTCTGTTCATCTGCTGTACCTGGAGATGTTTGTAGTTTTAGTTGTGACTCGGGCTACAAAATCGTTGGTGATGTAGACATTTCGTGCCTCAGTTCTGGAGAGTGGTCAGTTGAAACGCCATCTTGTGAGCGTGAGTTACTTGTTTTATTACACCATTTATTTATATTTTCCAAAAGTTTCATAAGATTTATAAAACGTAACAAATGCACAAAGATTTGATATTATTCTTACTGTATTTCATCTGTAGTGTACTAATTATTATAAATAAACTTTCAACTGATATTTTTTCTACGCTGTAAAAATTAAAAACTGGCTCAGCTAACGTTTCATAATTAGATGTTAATAACCAGGATTTCCACGCTACAAGGATATTACTACACAACATGTGACGTGTCATGTTGAATGCTGTTACATAAATATTTTTCAACCAAACATGTTACAAAGTTGGCCAGTAGTTGTGATTGTTTGTCAGCGTGATAAATGTAAAAGATGACAACGATAACTAAATATCTCTAACAACAAATAAACTATAGTGGCATTAGAACTATAATAACAAGTTTTGAAACATGATAAAAACCTGACTTTATTTGCTATTTAAAATACAGAAATCACGTGTCCAGCTCTATCTGCTCCAGATAACGGGAAAACATTTGGATTTTGTTCATCTGCTGTACCTGGAGATGTTTGTAGTTTTAGTTGTGACTCGGGCTACAAAATCGTTGGTGATGTAGACATTTCGTGCCTCGGTTCTGGAGAGTGGTCAGTTGAAACGCCATCTTGTGAGCGTAAGTTACTTGTTTTGTTACATCATTTTCATATGCTACCTTCTTACCTAACTTTTAACAAAATCTATTGATCTCTACAAATACACAAAGTCTTATTTAAAAAAGATTTTTTATCATTTGTTACCGTAATTTATCCCAGTTTACTAATTATTATTAACAATCTCGCTAATAGCTAATCTTTATACTGTAATATAATTAAACACTGGCTAACGTTTCATAATTAGATGCTAATAACATGGATTTTCACTGTACGAGGATATTATAACACAACATGTAACATATCATGTTGAGTGTTGTTACATAAATATTTTTAATCTTTCCCCCATAACGTCACACCGAACATATCATGTTGAATGTTGTTACATAAATATTTTTAATCTTTCCCCCATAACGTCACACCGAACATATCATGTTGAGTGTTGTTACATAAATATTTTTAATCTTTCCCCCATAACGTCACACCGAACATCCTCGTCTTTCCGCCGTGTGGACATTAAGATGTGTCGGTCAATCCCACTATTCGTTGGTAAAGTAGTAACCCAAGAGTTTTCGGTTACTGTTGTTGACTTGCTTCCTCCCCTTTAGTCTAAATTGATAACAACTAGCGCAAAATGCAAAAGAAACAAAACCGAACGTAAAAGTTCACCATTACTGCGTGTTACATATTTATGTAATGTATGTGATTATGTATTAGAATTTGAGTTGTCTCAGTTATACATGTTTATGTTACTTTTATGTTTGTTACATAATCAGAGCTTTGTTTAGTCGTGTTTGTTACATAGTCAGAGTTTTGTTTAGTCGTGTTTATTACAGTCAGAGTTTTGTTTAGTCGTGTATGTTACATAGTCAGAGTTATGTTTAGTCGTGTTTGTTACAGTCAGAGTTTTGTTTAGTCGTGTTTGTTACAGTCAGAGTTTTGTTTAGTCGTGTTTGTTACAGTCAGTACACGACTAAAGAATACTACGACTGTAACAAACACGACTAAACAAAACTCTGACTGTAATAAACACGACTAAACAAAACTCTGACTGTAATAAACACGACTAAACAAAACTCTGACTGTAATAAACACGACTAAACAAAACTCATAACTCTGACTATGTAACATTTAGTCGTGTTTGTTACA
>NW_013682918.1:2130-3275 GCF_000517525.1 Limulus polyphemus | reverse complement strand
ACTGTTGAACTTAGATATTAAGTGAATTTGTTTCTTTTTTCGTAAACATTTAAGAGGTTTCAAAAGTCACATTAGCCGACGACAAAACAAACAGTAAGGCTTAGACAAGATCTTTAAAAGCTGGAAAGTTTGGAAGTAGGAACTTCCGTGCTGATACAACCACGAAATTAGACATGCGCAAAGAAAACATCACTTCCAAATAATAAAAATATAGAACTTAGTTCGGAACAAACAATCAAACAGAGAGTTCACATGTGACAAACAACTGAGCTTTCAGTCGGTATGATCAACGTTGAAGTCTAGACAAAATGAAAATATATTGGTAGAATAGAATCCAATAAGAAAGGCGAATATCGCGAAATAATAGATATAAGAAAAATGAAGATTACTTTAGGGAAAACACATAGAGCATAGAAGCTGGTTGAGATGTGGTTATCTTGACAAACTACAAGTATTGCTGGAAATTCGATATTTGGGGCTGTGGAGACAATATAAATAGATATTTTATCTACCAAGTATTACAAAACCTTTGTAATTATTTGGGTGGCGAAGCCTGTGAGAAAATTATACACCTATTTAGAAAATCGAGCTTTAAAGGATTTTAGGACGGAATGCTATCAATAACTTTTGATAAAAGCAAGCTACATACAATAGATCAAAGTCCCCCGGTTGGATAGCGGTAAGTCTTCGGATTTACATCGCTAAAATCAGGGGTTCGATTTCCCTCAGTGGATAGCCCGATGTGGCTTTGCTATAAGAAAACACACACAGATAGCTAAAAATTAACTCGCGAAATAACATAGCTAACTTGATATGCTGTCTGTGCAACGATTTGAAAAAGATAACCTGAAAAAATGTTTCTTAGAAAGTTTATGAGTTCATGGCTGTGACGAATTTATTATTATATATTTATTTTAATATCGACATTTGTTTAGATTAAATTTATGTATAGAAACATACATAGTTTATACTGTTAAATATGTATTGCGAAACTCCCGCCTTTTCTCCAAAGTTGTAGAGAATTCTCGAGAGTAAAGCTGAAAATTCGAGAAAGCCTCCACACGCCTATAAATATAACCAACGCGACGCGCCAAAGAGAGTTTCTATTATTAGTTTGCTATAGTCAGTGTGCTATAAACTTCAGG
>NW_013682918.1:0-1233 GCF_000517525.1 Limulus polyphemus | reverse complement strand
TTTTACTTAACTGCTAAATCCAAAGTATCATTTAACTACTAAATTTAAAGTATCATGTAGCTCGGTTTCAGATCATTTGATATTCTAATACGTAATAATATCAAACTGCAAAGCTCAACAATTTACGGATTTGTGTAGTTAACAAGTGTACCGATGGTACGAAATTTCATCAAACAAAAACTTATAATAATTACAGTTGATTGATTTGTTAGCTGGGATCCCTCACTGTTGAAATGAATAAAACAGTCACGAATTTTACCCTTCCATAACTAGTATAGAACATATCTTTAATCAGACTGGGTGACCTTGACCTTTCACCTACATTTTCCCAAAGTTAAAAGACTTTGTTCTTGGGAAACACTCAACCAAATTTGATCTCGTACTAAAACTCTTTGAACTATTCTGTTTACAGACACACAGGAGTGAAAACATGACTCCTGTGTTTTGGAGACGATGATAACATCATAAGATTTAAGGAGACTTTGCAATTGATTGAAAAGTTTTCGACCAAAGTTAATAACTAAAAAAGTTATATTCCGCAAGCATGATGATTTGTAGAATGTATATTTTTATTCTTAAAAAATTACTTCGAAGTTTCAGTGATTGGCTATTGACTTGCTTATTGCCTCTAGTGGCACAGCGATATGTCTGCGGATTTGCAACGCTAGAAACCGGGTTTCGATACCAGTGGTGGGCAGAGCACAGACAGCCCATTGTGTAACTTTGTACATAACTTCAAACAAACAGACATGCTTATTCAATAAGTAAGTAATGTATATATTATATATATATAATACAAGTTAAGCCTTAAAATTATTTAATAAAATCCATTGTAATTTCCAGTCGTAGCCTTTAAGTCATGACGGAAATTGGTGATAGCTCCAAAAGTGTTGTAGATATTCCATCTATAAGATAAAATCCAAACGCAGATGAAAAACTAGCCAGCAGTCATAGAAAATCAATTAAGGATGTTGAGTTGAGTACTTACACCTACAACGTCTCAACTCCTACTGCCTTTCACTGTCTGTAGCCAGTTGTGGGAAGACAGTTACCGTTAAAAATTTCTACTTATATCAAAAGTATAAATAAAATATAATCACCCTGCTGCTTGTAACAATAGCAATATAACAAATATAACAATATAACAAATATAACAATAACAATATAACAAATATAACAATATAACAAATATAACAATAACAATATAACAAATATAACAATATAACAAATATA
>NW_013682917.1:0-2378 GCF_000517525.1 Limulus polyphemus | reverse complement strand
CTTGCAGCTGTAATTTCTGAACATGTAGAACGTAACTGTTAGCACTAATCCTGAGTTTGTAATATATGATTGCTATCTGTAGCCCTGCAATCCTAAGTATGTAGAATAGGACTGCTAGCTGTAGTCCTGGATGTGTAGAATACAGCTGCTAGTCTTAGCCCTGGATATATAGAATACCATTGACAACTAAAGTCTTGGTTATGTAGAATACGACTGCTTCCTATAGTTTTCGATATGTAGAATACGACTGATAGCTGAAGCTCTAGATTTGTAGAATATTACTTCTATCTGTAGTTCTCGACATGGAAATTACGACTGCTGGCTGTAATCCTGAACATATTGAATGCGATTGTTAGCATTAGTCCTAGTTTTATACAATACGACTGTTACATGTAGCCTTGGAGAAGCAGAGTATGATTATTACAACTAGTTTTGTATATCTTAAATGTGACCACTACCTGTATCCCTGCTAGCTGTAGTACTTGAATATGTACACTATGAGTGCTAGCTGTAGCCCTAGATACACAGAATGTGACAGCTAGCTGTAGTACTGAATATGTACACTATGAGTGCTAGCTGTAACCCTATATACATAGAATATGATATCTAGCTGTAGTACTGAATATGTAGACTATGAGTGCTAGCTGTAGCCCTAGATACATAGAATATGATATCTAGCTGTAGTACTGAATATGTACACTATGAGTGCTAGCTGTAGCCCTAGATACACAGAATTTGACTTCTAGCTGTAATACTGAACATGTACACTATGAATGCTAGCTGTAGCCATAGATACACAGAATATGACAGCTAGCTGTAGTACTGAATATGTAGACTATGAGTGCTAGCTGTAGCCCTAGATACACAGAATGTGACAGCTAGCTGTAGTACTGAATATGTACACTATGAGTGCTAGCTCTAGCCCTAGATACACAGAATATGATATCTAGCTGTAATACTGAATATGTAGATTATGAGTGCTAGCTGTAGCCCTAGATACACAATATGACAGCTAGCTCTATACTGAATATGTAGACTACTCATAGTCTACATATTCAGTACTACAGCTAGCTGTCATATTCTGTGTATCTAGGGCTACAGCTAGCACTCATAGTCTACATATTCAGTACTACAGCTAGCTGTCATATTCTGTGTATCTAGGGCTACAGCTAGCACTCATAGTCTACATATTCAGTACTACAGCTAGCTGTCATATTCTGTGTATCTATGGCTACAGCTAGCACTCATGCTAGCTGTAGCCCTAGATACACAGAATATGACATCTAGCTGTAGTACTGAATATGTAGACTATGAGTGCTAGCTGTAGCCCTAGATACACAGAATATGACATCTAGCTGTAGTACTGAATATGTAGACTATGAGTGCTAGCTGTAGCCCTACATACACAGAATATGACATCTAGCTGTAGTACTGAATATGTAGAATATCACCACTAGCTCTATTCCTGGACATGTAGAACAACACTGTTACCAATAATCCTGAATATGAAGAATACAATTGCTAACTGAAGACATAGATGTGTAGAATACAACTGCTAGCCATTATCCTTGATATATTGAAAAATACTGCTAGTTGTAGTCCTACATACCAAGAATAGGACTGCTAACTGTAATCCTAAATATATAGCATATGACTTCTACCTGTACTACTTGACATACTGAAACCTATTATTAGCACTAATCCTGGATATGTAGAATACGAATGCCACATGTAGCTTTCGACAATTAGAATTTGACTTTTACCACTAGTCATAGATACGTAGAATAAGACTGTTACCACTAGTCCTGGATATTTAGCATACGACTGCTAGCTGTAGTCCTGGACATGCTATTACCACTAGTTCTGGATATGAATGTGTTGAATACGACTGTTAATTGTAGTACTTGATATGTAGAATAATACTATTAGTTGTAGTTAGCAATATATAGAATAAGACAGCCTAAAGTAGTCCTGAATATTTATGTAATAAATATTTATGCTAGCTGTAGTAATTCAGTTGCGGCTACTAGATGTATCTCTCAATATGTAGAATAAACATTTATCTGTACTTGTAGATATATAGAATGGAATTGTTACCACTAGTCCTGGATATGTACAATACGGCTATTAGATGTGTCTCTCATTATGTAGAATAAACATTTATCTGTACTTGTGGATATATAGAATGGAATTGTTACCACTAGTCCTGAATATGTACAATACGGCTATTAGATGTGTCCCTCATTATGTAGAATAAAACTTTATCTTTACTTGTGGACATATAGAATGGAATTGTTACCACTAGTCCTGGATACGTACAATACGACTATTAGATGTGTCCCTCATTATGTAGAATAAAACTTTATCTGTACTTGGGG
>NW_013682916.1:0-2381 GCF_000517525.1 Limulus polyphemus | reverse complement strand
ACCCAATAGATAGATAGACGAATTGTCTTGACCCAATAGATAAATGAACTGTCTTGACCCAATAGATAGATAGACGAATTGTCTTGACCCAATACATAGATAGACGAATTGTCTTGACCCAATAGGTAGATAGTTTAATTGGCTTGATCCAGTAGATAGATAGATGAACCATCTTGACCCAATAGATACATAGATAGATGAATTGGCTTGACCTAATAGATAGATAGTTGAATTGTCTTGACCCAATAGATAGATGAACCGCCTTGACCCAATAGATAGATAGATAGATGAATTGGCTTGACCTAATAGATAGATAGTTGAATTGTCTTGACCCAATAGATAGTTTAATTGGCTTGATCCAGTAGATAGATGAACCGCCTTGGCCCAATAGATAGATAGATAGATGATTTGGCTTGACCTAATAGATAGATAGTTGAATTGTCTTTACCCAATAGATAGATGAACCGCCTTGACCCAATAGATAGATAGATCGATGAATTGGCTTGACCTAATAGATAGATAGTTGAATTGTCTTGACCCAATAGATAGATGAACCGCCTTGACCCAATAGATAGATGAACCACCTTGACCCAATAGATAGATAGTTTAATTGGCTTGATCCAGTAGATAGATAGATGAACCATCTTGACCCAATAGATACATAGATGACTCAGAACCACAGTTAAAAGATAATAACGTTGTTAACCAAAACTAGCATCAAGAAAGTGTTTTCTAAGAAACACCTAATGAATTTTTGACAATGACAAAAATCAATAGTCTCCGCGAATCAAATTACACTTGAAGATTCTCAATAGTCGTCACGTTTCAAGTAATCTTGTAAATGTAAGTGAAATGATGGAATAACTCGGTCTCCACATCGCTAAGTCTACAAACTTTAAAAACGCCTAAACTTTATATCATTATGAAGCTTAATTAAGACACTGGTTAAATTTATTTCTCTTTTAGGGTTTATTAAACTTAATTCAATAATAGCTTAACGATGAATATTATCCTAGTCTCCGAGTTCTTGACTCGTCTCATACCTAATATAGACACACATGGTAACAAATAGAATCGTCAGCATGACTTATAATTACGCAAAAGCTTATTTCCTATTAAAAAGGATTAATCACTTAATTACGACTTTTTTACCCCCATTACAAAGAATCTAATCAACAATCTAATTACCTCCGCCATCAAAAGTGTACGAAGGTTATATTTTCATCCCTGTGTGTGTGTGTGTGTTTTTGTCAACAACATTTCTCGAAAACAGCTCAATGGATTTGGACGAAAGTTGGGATACATTTGGACTATGACCCAACTTAGAAGTGTTTAGTTTTTGGAGGGTCGAGGTCACAGCAAGTTCACAAAAATCTGTTAACATGGGGACCGATTTTCACACTATTTTTGTTCTATATCTCAGTCAAAATGATCGGATTTTGACGAAACTTGGTGGACATGTGTAGACTATTATTTCTCATTGTCCTGCGAAAAATGGTTTATGTCCGTTGATAACGACGGACATACGGACACATTTTCATATTTCACGAGGGCCAAATATGATCAACGCTGTGTGACGTAGATATGCGATCTACTGAGTGCCCCTCTAATTAGAGATGTTTTGGTATTTTCCCACTAACCAAACGTTTCATTACAATTTTCTTTGGTTTTACCCAATTATAAAGGACCTAATAAATAATGTAATTCGTCCCCCAGAGAGTCAGCGGAAGGTTTATGGCCTTACAACCCTAGAATCCGAGGTTAAATTCCCCGTGATGGACACAGCGTAGACAGCCTATTATGCAGCTTTGTGCTAAAACAGACAAACACTAATTTCATTACAAGTTTCATTGATTTCATCCCATTATAAAGTTTTGTTTGTTCTTAAGCGAAAAGCTACACAATGGGCTCTCTGTACTGTGACCACCACCGACCGGTTTCTAGGGTAATAATAGGCATGGGGCACCATTAAAAAGAACCTAACCAATAATCTAATTACAACATTAATTTACCCCATTATAAATGATGTAACAAAATTAAGAGTAAAACACAAAATCCGACGTTTTTAGCCTAAACTAACACTGTAGACATTAGCCCTAATGATGGTATCCGTGTTACCGAAACTAGTCAGCCATAACCATTAATAAATATTTTACATTTCTTTGTCCAAAAAAACGTTGGTTTTTGTGTTTTTTACTTTTAATATATGGCACAATGTGCCTGAAAAGAAATAACGACGTCACCAAATGCTTAATTACAGCTTTTTTCGTTTTCGGTTTTTATTACCATTAAAAAGACCAAACTAATCAGTTTAATTATGATTTAGTTTTCTCTCACTGTTGCTTAATATATATATATATATATACAGTACAGGTTAGTGT
>NW_013682915.1:1853-3167 GCF_000517525.1 Limulus polyphemus | reverse complement strand
AGTAGTGGTTGGTGTTGAGGGACACTCACCCAACCCCCCATCATGAAAGTCCCAACAGCTAGGTGTAAAATGCCAAGCACACACAGTGTCTATGTGACAGGAAAGCTGGATGACCAAAGGTGCAACTTTGTCATAGACTCTGCGTCTCAGCAAACCCTTGTGAGCATCAAGGTGTTAAATCACAAAGGAGTACAAGAAGCCATACAGAAGCTTTATGGTGTGAACAGGACATTCTGCAAGATTGTGGGGACAAGTGTGGGTAACTATTGAGCTCATGGGAATAAAGGACAAACAGAAAGAATACTTGGCTGACAAGACGAATGCATATTAGGATTGGACTCTCTACTACCGAGGAAGTTTGTAATTGATTTTCATAAAATGACGTTTGGGAATAACAAAGGCCAAGTTCTGGTAACTGTTAAAACAGAGGCTGAACTAGTTAGGTGCCATGAAGCTGAAGTAAAGCCGATTGAAAGAGTTGATGATGGTGAAGTGGAACAAAATATAGATATCAAGGCAGAACAGGAGAAAGACCAAGATTTGAAGCCAATGATTGATTTTCTAAAAGTAATTTTTGTGCGCCCTGCTTGGGAGAAGGTGTCTAGTCTAAGCCCTGTGACAAAGCACTAATGGGCACAATGGGACCAGTTGAAGCTTGAAAATAGTATTCTTGTCTGGAGTTGGGAAACTACAGATGGGAAAGTGACGACTTGGCAAACAGTTATACCGAGGATGTTACGGGAAGTTGTGCTGCATCAGTCCCATGATACTGTAACAGGAGGCCATCTCGGAATTAAGAAGACTTTGAATCACCTACGACAAAGATTTTACTGGATAGGTATGAGGCAAGATGTGGAAGATTGGTGCAGGACATGCGGTACATGTAGTGCTAAAAGGGGACCCAAGTGTAAGGGATGCCCACCTTATGAAGAGTTGCCTGAGAATGTGTCAGAGTTTGTGAAAGTGTTATCGGAAAGGATGGATGATGTCCACCATCAGGTGCGTTCAAACTTGAAAACGTCTGCTAATTCGATGAAGTTAACTTATGATAAGAGATCTACTGAAGTCAGCTTTGTACCAGGAGAAAAGGTATGGTTGTATAATCCCAGGAAGACCAAAGGGAAGTCTCCTAAGTTGTCTTCTCTATGGGAAGGCCCATATGACATAGTGGATCGTCTCTCAGACGTGACTTTCCGGATAAAATGTGGTCAGCGAGGTAAGCTAAAAGTGGTGCATGCCAACAGGCTTTGGCGTTATCACGGTCCAGGACATTTCAGTTGGGACGAAGTGGAAAACAGAACAACTGACGCTGCT
>NW_013682915.1:0-1067 GCF_000517525.1 Limulus polyphemus | reverse complement strand
GAGTGTATCGTAAAGTTATATTCGGAAAGAATAAACCAGTTTTATTAAGTAAGGACTTGTGTCGCTAAAGTTTTCGTCGGAACGAATTTACGGGAAATCAATTAACAAACGAGACATAACAATATATATATAAACAGAAATAGTTGCCAATGCAACTGGTAATGGTTGCCTCAACAATACTGGTTGTAAATTGAGAATGGCTCTCATGATCAACAGTCTGGAAAGTCATGTATAAAACACTGAGGCTATAACTACAAGATATTGATCATCTGTGAACTACAACACCTACCATGACATGAACATTAATGGTTAGACTTTGAGTTCTAATTCCTGAAGTGAAAACAATCAACAAACACAATCTAGATAACATCTTATGGACTAATAAGACTAACCTTTTTCTCCATAGACAGGTGAAGGCATACACTTTCTGTGGGTTATCAAGGCATTACTAGAATATACTTTAAGGAACTGATTTAGTGATTATTCAACAGACATTTTCCACATAAAGGATCACAATCTCCTACTCTTGCCTTTAGCCATTTTTGGCTATTGGACTCACCTTAACTCGTTGCTATATTGTGACATGCCTCCTTCCACAACATTAACAGAACAAACTACTGTAACTACTGAAAATTAGACAGTTCTGTTCAGCTTTCAGCTGTGTATCACATTCTCTCAAAATTGCAAGCAATAGAGGAAACACTGAATACTGTTAGCATGGTGACAATTATTATTGGCAATGGAATCAACTTTTTCATTGTATCATTATGACATTAGTTTGTAAAACAAGTATTATAATATTGTTGCGTCAGCGGGGTCACATGACTAGTATCACGCCACCTCTTTCTAGAAATATCCTGTTCCTTCATGAATGCCCTAGTATTTACTAGATATGTGTTAGTCTTGTATATATAAGACCGGCCACGAAGCGACGGGGAGGTGTGTGAGTAATTGAACTCCAGTCAGAGAGTGTGTAATTGAGTATTGTTGAAGTCGAGCACTTGAGACGTTCGTTGAGAATTATAGCGCGACTGTTGAAATTAAGTGTATCGGAAAGTTATATTCAG
>NW_013682914.1:0-2382 GCF_000517525.1 Limulus polyphemus | reverse complement strand
TAGGGTTTTTGTGTGTTAAGCCACGGTAGACGTAGAGCAACAAAACCGAGGAACATCCTTCAATCACGCTCTATACTATGAAATAATTGTCATTCACTACAACTATTAGGGTTTTTAGTGTCTTAAGCCACTGGAAACGTAGAGCAACAAACCTAGGAACTTTTTTAAGTCACGCTCTACACTATGAAATAATTCCTTATCACTACATCGTAATTTATTAGGGTTTTTAGTGTCTTAAGCTTCGGGAGACGTAGAGTAACAAACCTAGGAATATCTTTCAGTCAGGCTCTACACTATGAAATAATTCATATTCACTACGACGTAATTTATTAGTTTTATATACGAAAGACGTAGAGCAACAAAACTAGGAACATCTTTCAGTCAGGCTCTACACGATGAAATAATTCATATTCACTACAAAGTAATTTATTAGTTTTATTCACGAGGCGTCTCCCGTGGCTTAAGACATTAAAAACACAAATGAATTACGTTGTAGTGAATATGAATTATTTCATAGTGAACAGCATGACTGGAAGATGTTCCTAGGTTTGTTGCTCTACGTCTTAGAGCAACAAAACCATGGAACATCTTTCAGTCACGCCTTACACTATGAAATAATTCATATTCACTACAACGTAATTCATTAGAGATTTTAGTGTCTTAAGCCACGGGAGACGTAGAGCAACAAAACCAAGGAACTTTTTTAAGTCACGCTCTACACAATGAAATAATTCATATTCATTACAACGTAATTTATTAGGGTTTTAGTGTCTTTAGACACGGGAGACGTAGAGCAACAAACCTAGGAACATCTTTCAGTCAGGCTCTACACTATGGAATAATTCAAATTCACTACAAAGTAATTTATTAGTTTTATTCACGAGAGACGTAGAGCAACAAACCTAGAAACATCTTACAGTCACGCTGTTCACTATGAAATAATTCATATTCACTACAACGTAATTCATTAGGGTTTTAAATGTCTTAAGCCACGGGAGATGTAGAGCAAAAAAACCGAGGAACATCTTTCAGTCACGCTGTACACCATGAAATAATTCATATTCACTACAAAGTAATTTATTAGGGTTTTTAGTGTGTTAAGCCACGAGAGACGTAGAGCAACAAAACCTAGGAACATTTTTCAGTCACGCTCTATACTATGAAATAATTCATATTCACTACAACGTAATTTATTGGGGTTTTTAGTGTCTCAAGCCACGAGAGACGTAGAGCAACAAAACCTAGGAACATCTTTCAGTCACGCTCTACACTATGAAATAATTCATATTCACTATAACGTAATTCATTAGGGTTTTTAGTGTCTTAAGCCACGGGAGACGTAGAGCAACAAACCTAGGAACATCTTTCAGTCACGCTCTACACTATGAAATCATTCATATTCACTACAACGTAATTTATTAGGATTTTAGTGTCTTAAGACACGGGAGACGTAGAGCAACAAACCTAGGAACATCTTTCAGTCAGGCTCTACACTATGAAATAATTCATATTCACTACAACGTAATTTATTAGGGTTTTAGTGTCTTAAGACACGGGAGACTTAGAGCAAAAAACCTAGGAACATATTTCAGTCAGGCTCTATACTATGAAATAATTCATATTCACTACAAAGTAATTTATTAGTTTTATTCAAGAGAGACGTAGAGCAACAAACTTAGGAACATCTTACAGTCACGCTGTTCACTATGAAATAATTCATATTCACTACAACGTAATTCATTAGGTTTTTTAATGTCTTAAGCCACGGGAGACGTAGAGCAACAAAACCGAGGAACATCTTTCAGTCACGCTGTACACTATGAAATAATTCATATTCACTACAACGTAATTTCTTAGGGTTTTTGGTGTCTTAAGCCACGAGAGACGTAGATCAACAAAACCGAGGAACATCTTTCAGTCACGCTCTACACTATGAAATAATTCATATTCACTACAACGTAATTTATTAGGGTTTTAGTGTCATAAGCCACGAGAGACGTAGAACAACAAAACCTAAGAACATCTTTCAGTCACGCTATACATTATGAAATAATTCATATTCACTACAACGTAATTTATTGGGGTTTTTGGTGTCTTAAGCAACGAGAGACGTAGATCAACAAAACCGAGGAACATCTTTCAGTCACGCTCTACTCTATGAAATAATTCATTTTCACTACAACGTAATTCATTAGGGATTTTAGTGTCTTAAGCCAAGGGAGACGTAGAGCAACAAAACCGAGGAACATTTTTAAGTCACGCTCTACACATGAAATAATTCATATTCACTACAACGTAATTCATTAGGGATTTTAGTGTCTTAAGCCACGGGAGACGTACAGCAACAAAACTTACAAACATCATTCAGTCACGCTCTACACT
>NW_013682913.1:1598-2947 GCF_000517525.1 Limulus polyphemus | reverse complement strand
AAGAGGTGGCGGTGGGTGGTGATGACTAGCTGCCTTCCCTCTAGTCTTATACTGTTAAATTAGGGAAGGCGAAATTAAAAAAAAAAACAAACCTAAATAAGTAGCTTAACAAACCTCCTTAACTACTTTTATTTGTACTTAACTTCTTTATAACTAACTTACAGGAAAGTTATTGTGTAGACTTTATTATAAGTAAAAAGACATTATCTTATAGTGCTATAGTGAATATTAATTCAAACAATAATTATTTTAGTTTCAGATTACCACTAGAATTAGGATAAGACAAACACTAAGTAGATATAAAAACAAATGAATAGATAACAATGGAGTGAATTGACCGACCACGTGACCTCTTTGAACTCTTTTTTTTATGTCTTTATAATTTTGATACTACTAACTCTTAATATAGTATGTATATACACTGTATATTTAAAAAAAAATTGGAGACTTTTAGTGAACACTAGCAGGATACCCGGCGTTGCCCGGGGACCGAAGCACTCAGTTTGATGACCACTTGATTAAGAGGAAAATAAATAAAAAGGCTTCATGATAATTGTGCTTAAATTATAATTCTTTCAGACAAAATATTTATTTTCTTTGTAAGAGAGATACACAATTCAAAGAAACTTGACTTTTGTTGAAAACATAGTCATCTGAGGGTTTCATGAAAATATAGTCAGTTAAGGGCTTCATGATAAACAATGTTCTTCGTTTTTCCACATGGAACATTTACATAAAGATTTTTTGGGCTTCCAACACGTGAACATCCAACATTAAGCTGTCCATGATAGAAGCAGGGCTCTTCCAACTGCAAGCCAGTTACCTTCAATGTCTGACCTTATGATTTGTTGATGGACATTGAAAAGATTAAGTGAATGGGAAACTGTAGTCTCTTAAACTCAAATGTCATGTTCGAACAGATCTTGACAACGTTGCAAATGGTTGTAGTAATTATGTCGAATCATGAAGTTGTAGGCATACAAATTCATGCATGACACAGTTTTTGTTCCCTGATCTTGTGGAATTCCAAATTGGTACCCATCTTCTTCATGTACACAGATAAGTCGATACTGAAGAGAATCATAAGATCTATGTGTCTCATTTATCCTCTTTGTAGTGTTTCTCGAAGTTTTAAGACAATGTCTATATTTCCATGTTCCTGGATATTCATGACCAAGGCAACCTCATTGCAAGTTGGCCCATTGAATCGATCACGATGTTCTCCATATGGTCGTTTATCAGCATTGATCACTATTTGGTAGTCCAAAGTAGGAGCTTTGTACATAATTTTTAGTGGTATGGATTATCTCCTGGAGTTGAAGTATGATATAAAGTCTGGTACCCTTCAT
>NW_013682913.1:0-1034 GCF_000517525.1 Limulus polyphemus | reverse complement strand
AGAAGGATTGCAAGTCAAAGTGATGAAGAGATCTGTCGTTTCATAAATTCTGACATAGGTCATGACATCTTGAGTTCGTTCATGCATGTATCTTGGTCTTCTTGTGAAAGTGGATGGAAGAATGCACTGCTAACCACAGCTCTACCTTCATCATTGTTGATACTATTTCTAAAATGAATGTAGGAGTCAACACGTAGTTCTTGTTGGCGTGTTTTTATGTACATCAACCTTTCTGTCTCCACCTTGGCATACATATCAAAAGCATACTGTTCGAACAGATCTTAACAACGTTGGAAATGGTTGTAGTAATTATGTCGAATCATGAAGTTGTAGGCATACAAATTCATGCATGACACAGTTTTTGTTCCCTGATCTTGTGGAATTCCAAATTGGTATTCATCGTCTTCATGCACACAGATAAGTCGATACTGAAGGGCATCATAAGATCTATGTGTCTCATTTATCCTCTTTATAGTGTTTCTCGAAGTTTTAAGACAGTGTCTATATTTCCATGTTCCTGGATATTCATGACCAAGGCAACCTCATTGCAAGTTGGCTCATTGAATCGATCACGATGTTCTCCATATGGTCGTTTATCAGCATTGATCACTATTTGGTAGTCCAAAGTAGGAGCTTTGTACATAATTGTTAGTAGTATGGATCATCTCCTGGAGTTGAAGTATGATATAAAGTCTGGTACCCTTCATGTAGTTGCAATGATATTCTGCTTGTTTTTGAATATTTCCCACAAAATAGGGTTGTAGAAACTGTGGATGTTCGTCTGCATGAGGTTGGAGTGATCCAATGCAATGGTAGGTTTGTCCCTGTACTTGAAATGATGGCATAAATCTCCTTTGAAGACGATGTTGGCTCCAAAAGATGTAATTTGAAATGCTGAGTTTTTGGCTCTGATAATCTTTAGGAAATGTTTTGGATTTAGTGTGTCACCTAGGAGCAGCATTTTCAATTGTTGTGGTGGCTCGGCTAGAATGTTGGCATAGTTCTGACATGGAACTAATTTTGACTGCATTTAT
>NW_013682912.1:0-2383 GCF_000517525.1 Limulus polyphemus | reverse complement strand
TTTTACATACACTGTGGTCTAATAAAACATAATCTGCATGTTACTCACTAAGACATACATCATCATGTTAAATATCTTTCACTCTTTTACATACACTGTGGTCTAATAAAACATAATCTGCATGTTACTCACTAAGACATACAACATCATGTTAAATACCCTTCACTCCGAGTGAAGTGTATTTAACATGATGTTGTATGTCTTAGTGAGTAACATGTAGATTATTTCTATTAGACCACAGTGTATGTAAAAGAGTGAAGGGTATTTAACATGATGTTGTATGTTAAAGAGTGAAGTGTATTTAACATGATGTTGTATGTCTTAGTGAGTAACATGTAGATTATGTTTTATTAGACCACAGTGTATGTAAAAAGTAGTGTAATAAAATACTACACCAGGAATGTAGTAGTATAATAAAAGACTACATCAGGAATGTAGTAGTGTAATAAAAGACTGCAGTAGGAATGTAGTAGTGTAATAAAAGACTACACCAGGAATGTAGTAGTATAATAAAAGACCACAGTGTGTGTAAAAGAGTGAAGGGTATTTAACATAATGTTGTATGTCTTAGTGAGTAACATGCAGATTATGTTTTATTAGACCACAGTGTATGTTGAAGAGTGAAGGGTATTTAACGTGATGTTGTATGTTAAAGAGTGAAGTGTATTTAACATGATGTTGTATGTTAAAACTACACCAGGAATGTACTAGTATAATAAAATACTACATCGGGAATTTAGTGATGTGATAAAAGACTACACCAGGAATGTAGTAGTGTAATAAAAGACTAGAGCAGGAATGTAGTAGTGTAATAAAAGACTAAAGCAGGAATGTAATAGTGTAATAAAAGACTGCAGTAGGAATGTAGTAGTATAATAAAATACCACAGTAAGAATGTAGTAGTGTAATAAAAGACTACAGCAGAAATGTAGTAGTGTAATAAAAGACTACACCAAAAATGTAGTAGTATAATAAAAGACTACACCAGGAATGTAGTAATGTAATAAAATACTACACCAGAAATGTAGTAGTGTAATAAAAGACTACACCAGGAATGTAGTAGTGTAATAAAATACTACAGCAGAAATGTAGTGATGTAATGAAAGACTACACCAAGAATGTA
Source organism: Limulus polyphemus (assembly GCF_000517525.1). NCBI lineage: Eukaryota > Metazoa > Arthropoda > Merostomata > Xiphosura > Limulidae > Limulus > Limulus polyphemus. The sequence continues at coordinate 1,260 of NW_013682912.1, read as the reverse complement.
GTAGTGTAATGAAAGACTACACCAGGAATGTTGTAGTAGTGTAATAAAAGACTACACCAGTAATGTAGTAGTGTAATAAAATACTATATCAGGAATGTAGTAGTGTAATAAAAGTTCCTGGTGTAGTATTTTATTACATTACCTCATTCCTGGTGTAGTATTTCATTACACTACTACATTTCTGCTCTAGTCTTTTATTACACTACTACATTGTTACTGTAGTATTTTATTACACTACTACATTCCTGATATAGTATTTTATTACACTACTACATTCCTGATATAGTATTTTATTACACTACTACATTGTTACTGTAGTATTTTATTACACTACTACATTACTGGTGTACTCTTTTATTACACCACTACATTCCTGATATAGTATTTTATTACACTACTACATTCCTGATATAGTATTTTATTACACTACTACATTGTTACTGTAGTATTTTATTACATTACTACTTTCCTTAATTGCTGAATATTTGATTAAATTATAAAACCGAGAAGATTCATTTCTCTTGTCAAACTTTCCTTGATATTTTACTCTTTTACTGCTTAGTGTTAATTTTGCTGTAAATATATTTACAGATTTTCTAATGTTGTACATAGTTAGTAAGTGATAAGAAACAGTCGACGCCCCCTATCTGGTTAGTACAGGGCGCCCAGCAGAAGACAAAAAATATATTTTCAGTTTATTGAAAACTTATCGATTTTCAGTGTGTAGAAGTCTTTCGTACTCCAAAGTATAATATCAGAATATTGAAAACAGTCAACCTGTACCTACAGCTGGCAAAGCAATACCTCAACACTTGTGTACGGGTGGTCACGTGAGTAGCCAAGCACGAGGAAGCGGCTTCTCCACGCAAACGACAATATAACTGTTTGTTTGTTTTTACTATAATTCACAACATGACGTAAGGATGGATATATCACGTTAACTTCCACAAACTACGAATTTGTCCATATATATTATGTTATAAGTTTAAGATTTGAACCTTGTATTGAAGGTTGATTAAATTGTATTACAATTATGATCCGTGTTACATGTGGAATCACTTTATCGATCGTTGGTCGTTCTTAGTGAAACGACTTTATCGATCGTTGGTCGTTCTTAGTGAAACGACTTTATTTTTGTTGGTCGTTCTCAGTGAAACGACTTTATCGATGTTTGGTTGTTCTTAGTGAAACGACTTTATCCATCGTTGGTCGTTCTCAGTGAAACGACTTTTTCCATCGTTGGTCGTTCTCAGTGAAACG
>NW_013682911.1:0-2383 GCF_000517525.1 Limulus polyphemus | reverse complement strand
ATCACTAGAATAACAGTACAGCTCATTGTCGCGTTGTCACTAGAATAACAGTAAAGCTCATTGTCGTGTTATCACTAGAGTAACAGTACAGCTCATTGTCGCGTTGTCACTAGAATAACAGTAAAGCTCATTGTCGTGTTATCACTAGAGTAACAGTACAGCTCATTGTCGTGTTATCACTAGAATAATAGTACAGCTCATTGTCGTGTTGTCACTAGAATAACACTGATGTATTGTTGTTCTTGTGATGGAACGGTTTGCAAAGTGGAAAATCTGTGAAACGTTTGTCAAGATATTGTGGTTCATGGTTGACTTAACATTCTATACAGGATCTTATAACAATCAAACTTTCAGTATTCTATAATCATGGTCGACCAAAATCATCAGTGAAATCCCAACAGCAACATAGGGCCTTGAACATCGTTAACTCTCAATAGTGTATATATTTCTCTGTGATATCACATAACTTATACTGATACTCACTTCCAAGATATCGTGAGCATATCCTTCTGCTCTCTCCCAGCTCCCTAAAATCACATGTTCCCATGGCCATGATCCCTCACAAGCTTCAGTAGCCAGAAGAAACTGCTCAGGGAATGAATTATGGGTAATATCCAGGAGCTCTGGTGGAGAAATCTCATTCCAGTACCAGTGGAAGCCAACACCACTTACATATCTGGCTGCTTCTGGATCACTTAACACCTGCAAGAAATACAAATATATTCATGAATAGTGATATAACAATGGCTTTAGCTAAAGCACTACAACAGCCGTCTAACAATGGATCAAGCTGCTACAATAGCCGTCTAACAATCGATCAAGTTGCTACAATAGCCGTCTAACAATCGTTCAAGCTGCTACAATAGCCGTCTAACAATCGATCAAGCTGCTACAATAGCCGTCTAACAATCGATCAAGCTGCTACAATAGCCGTCTAACAATCGATCAAGCTGCTACAATAACCGTCTAACAATGGATCAAGCTGCTACAATAGCCGTCTAACAATGGATCAAGCTGCTACAATAGCCGTCTAACAATGGATCAGGCTGCTACAATAGCCGTCTAACAATGGATCAAGCTGCTACAATAACCGTCTAACAATGGATCAAGCTGCTACAATAACCGTCTAACAATGGATCAAGCTGCTACACTGCAACTGTCTTCGTAAATTATGGAAAGTAATATCTAAAAGAGTGCAAAAATATTCGTCAATAAATATTGAAGAACTCCATCTATTATTGGCTTTAGGTAAAAACACATGTTATCGCTATATTAATGCACTATCTATTAAACTAGACATTTTATTTTCGGATTATATTTAAGAGTATTCACTATTTTAATGATAATGTTCCTAATATGATGAGAGAAGTTGTGCACGAGAGTAACTTGTACTATATGATGTACAGAAGAAATGAAATGTGTATAACAAAGCCTAATTTAAGTGGACGTTAGAATCCCATATACAATACAATCAACAGGAAGAATTTTATAGTTACCACATCTGCCCACTTTGGAAGTAAAAATCGCTGATCGTCCATTATCATCATCTTAATTTTTTTGGGTCCATATCCAGCGTTCTCCAAGGAAGGCCCCAGGTGCATCTTAATGAAGTCACGCTGAGACTCGGGGGTGAAGCCCAAGCACTGGAATGAAAAGTTATATTGAAGGCCGTTGGTAGGCTCATTCTCGGTGGTCAGCCCCCAGAAGCTAATGTTGTACGCTTCATATGCTTCTAGGAACCTAATGAAAGCCAAAATAAAGTAATACATCTATTATACTGTAAGGTAACATAACCATAGACGATCCGTAACTCAATACAATCTATACACGTAATTAATTACATATATAACAATGTCTAACAACGTAAATGTACTTCGCATCTTTAGAATTACCTTTAATGTGTACGTATTTAACACGTAATATAAATACAGCTTAATTATATATCTATAGATTTACATACAAGACAATGTCAACAACGTTATATCTATAGATTTACAGACACAACCAGGTGAACAACGTTATATCTATAGATTTACATACACGACAATGTCAACAACGTTATATCTATAGATTTACAGACACAACCAGGTGAACAACGTTATATCTATAGATTTATATACACAACCAGGTGAACAACGTTATATCTATAGATTTACATACACGACCAGGTAAACAACGTTATATCTATAGATTTACAGACACGACCAGGTGAACAACGTTATATCTATAGATTTACAGACACAATCAGGTGAACAACGTTATAACTATAGATTTACCGACACAACCAGGTGAACAACGTTATAACTATAGATTTACAGACACAACCAGGTGAACAACGTTATAACTATAGATTTACTAGACACGACCAGGTAAAGAACGTTAT
>NW_013682910.1:0-2383 GCF_000517525.1 Limulus polyphemus | reverse complement strand
AATATCAACGTGCTTTAGTACGTTTATGTCTGAAAGAAATCTCTACAGTCGCCTTATTCTCCTTCCACCGGGAATCTAGAATATCAACGTGCTTTAGTACGTTTATGTCTGAAAGAAATCTCTACAGTCGCCTTATTCTCCTTCCACCGGGAATCTAGAATATCAACGTGCTTTAGTACGTTTATGTCTGAAAGAAATCTCTACAGTCACCGATCTCTAGTTAAATCTAAATATTAAAGAAATGTCTTTATTAATCTCTCTTCTTTAGAAATAACGATCCGGAGGGTTATACAGGGTAACCTAAAACTTTGTTGTTTCTACACTTAACTCACTTCTGTATGGATAATGTTTGATTTACGTCACCAAATATCGTGGATCTTATCCCATTCTGTGTGCCGTGATGTTCAAGTAAAATAGATGAAAATCAAAGAAAATTAGTTTATATTAACGCAAAGCCACACACATTGGCAAACATTAGCCTTGGTGACACAAACATTAGACTTGGTAACACAAATATTATATTTGGTGACACAAACATTATATTTGGTGGCACAAACATTAGCCTTGGTGACACAAACATTAGACTTGGTGACACAAACATTAGACTTGGTGACACAAACATTAGCCTTGGTGACACAAACATTAGCCTTGGTGACGCAAACATTAGATTTGGTGACACAAACATTAGACTTGGTGACACAAACATTAGCTGTTTACGGATTTTCTTGTTTTTTAGAGTCAGCGGTAATTTATCGGACTTACAATGCTAAAATCCGGGGCTTGATTCTCCGCGATCGATAAAGTGGAGGTAGCCACCAAGTCTAATGTTTGTGTTACCAAGTCTAATGTTTGTGTCACCAAGTCTAATGTTTGTGTCATCCAAGTCTAATGTTTGTGTCACCAAGGCTAATGTTTGTGTCACCAAGTCTAATGTTTGTGTCACCAAGTCTAATGTTTGTGCCACCAAATATAATGTTTGTGCCACCAAATATAATATTTGTGTTACCATGTCTAATGTTTGTGTCACAAAGGCCAATGTTTGTCTCAGCAAATATAATATTTGTGTTACCATGTCTAATGTTTGTGTCACCAAATATAATATTTGTGTCACCAAGTCTAATGTTTGTGTTACTAAGTCTAATGTTTGTGTTACCAAGTCTAATGTTTGTGTCACCAAGTCTAATGTTTGTGTCACCATATATAATGTTTGTGCCACCAAGTGCACAAGAACATTTTTTTCATGTAAAATTTCAAGGCTGTGTAAACATTTTATACGAGCGTTTCTGCTGCCATAACAGTTGTTTCTTATATATTTACGCCATATTGTATTTGCATCTCTAAATACACTTGAATAAATAAAACATACAAAGATTATATTTTATACTTCTACTATTTTTACTTATATATTTACGCCATATTGTATTTGCATCTCTAAATACACTTGATAAAACATAAAAGATTATATTTTATACTTCTACTATTTTTACTTTTTTCTGACAGAAAACGTTATCAAATATCACTACGTATATTCAGTTCTAAAGATTCATATTTTCACTCATTCAGTTGTTCCCTACAAATTTAATTCAATAATCTTCGTTTTCAATGGTTTAGTGTCACATGTATAAGATACATAGAAGGCACGATCATGAACACTGACAGTAAAGTACCAAAACAAACACAGATATCAAAACTCCAATATTCCATAGCCACTATGTCATTCGGAAATAATTACCCTGCCATAGCATCTTGATAGTCAGTGCAATCTAATTAATTAACTTCAGATAAGAATGAAGATATCGCCTGAAAAACCCGCGTTTATTATATCTGGTCCAACTTATAGTTTTTTCGGGAATATTACGTAATCTGTACGAATAATGCTCTTAAAATTATCGATAGCACTTGATGTCTAAATTGATAAATAAGATATCGTTTTTCAATACATTCCATTCTTTGTTTAACTTACAACTGTCGCTTTTATCCCAAAAAAAACAATTTATTCATTTCTTGATCAAATCCCCATTAGAACAAACCTGGCTGTTGCTAAGAGCCATCCTCTCGTGATCCTTCAATCATAGTAGGTTTGGCTTATTTTGAATTTCGTGCAAAGCTACACGAGGGCTCTCTGTGCTATCCGTCCCTAATTTAGAAGTGATAGACCAGAGGGAAGGTATCGCCCACTGGCAACAAATAGTGGGATTGACTGTCACATCACGGCTGAAAGAGCGAACATGTTTAGTGATGGGGATTCAAACCCACGATCCACAGATTGCGAGTACAGCGCCCTATCCTCGAGGCCATGCCAGGCCCCCTCATTCATGGTAAAACGTTTCAGGTTATAATTTTATTTACTTCATTAGTCAACTATCAATATGCACAACTAGTT
>NW_013682909.1:2195-3383 GCF_000517525.1 Limulus polyphemus | reverse complement strand
AAAAAAAAAAAAACTTAAAGTAAGAGGAGCATACAATTTTATACTAAGATCGCCGAAAAGTTCAGAAACAAATTAACTAGAAGTTTGGTTAGAGATGCTGTAATTGATTTTCCTGATTAATTATTATGTATACATATATATAACATATCATAGACGCTAATTAGTTTACTAGACAGGGACAAATAGTATAACAAAAGGTATAATAGTCTCTATATATTTACTAATCTCTCTGTTTAAATGTTTTTTACCAAAAAAGTTATTCTTAGTTATTTCAAACTTCTTAATATAACTTTTTTCCGTACAATGACACTGAACTGAAAAATTTGTTAGTTCTAATTATCTATTAACTATCGTTTTTCCATTGGAAACCAAACAATATAATGTATTTACAAGCTTTGCAGGAACATTTAACTTTATATGTTTGGAATGATTACTAAAAAAAATCTACATATTGATGTGTGTTTGTTAGATTATAAAAAATGTCAGTTACAATTTCCTTTTGTGGTAAAACATTAACTAACACATTTTTTACTTCTTTCAAAGGTAAAATCCAACAAACTTATTAATATCTTGAATATCTTTTCATATTACAAAACAATCGTCTAAAATATTTTCCAAAAACTTTCTACGTGAACTACAAAATTATCTTAAGAATAATTAAGTAGTAAATTAAATAACGAAAAATCCCATAGTGATATTAGCATAAGTTAGAACAACTTTTGTGCCCATTGTTGTACCAGAAATTTCATAAAAGATTTGTTCCGCATAAAGTAAAAAAAAAAGTGAAAAAATTATGAATATATCTAAACTCTTTAAGTTATAACCATTATCAAACCTGGAATAAATTAATTATTTGTATTTATCTATAAAACGTTCCACAGCTTTTAAATTCATAGTGATGTTCAACACTTGGATACAGAGCTCCCGCATCTAAAGAAATAAAACTTTGATTTTTTTATGTTTTTGGCAATGTTTCAACAAATTTAAAATCATCCCTAATAAAACTAGGGATATAGATTAAAAAGGATTTCAACAATGTGTGCAAAAGGTAATTTAATTCAGTAATTTTTATTACCTCCTACAATTGGTTTTTCTATATGAATATATTCACTTCTTGTTTCCAACACTAATTCATTAATCTCTTTTGATCTATGGATCTTATGAAGTACACAAAAATGTCCAATTTCT
>NW_013682909.1:0-1195 GCF_000517525.1 Limulus polyphemus | reverse complement strand
TATTTTATACATGTTTGGCGCCAATTTAAATAGATAGTAGTAAGAGGGCAGAAGTAACTGGTTGTTTAAAGTCAGTAGGAATTTCAAAACCGGGAAAACTGTTACTAAGATTTAACACAAAAGTAAGTAAGAGTATTAAATTATAAAATAAGTAAATTACTTTTCTTTGATAGTAAGAGAAAGTATAGTTAAAATAATATTTTAATTTAAAAAGGAAAGTATATCGACTAATTATATTTATTTTTGAGCATTGCAATGTACTTACTTTGTACATGGAGTGTATTATGTGCTTGTACCTTTGGAAAATATATGTATTTCATTTAGATTACTTATTCGATGATGAGGAACCCACTTTGAGACTAATAATGCTTGGAGACGGCTTGAATGGGTAATGAAGAAAAACGTTGTACATTTGCTGTTATGTGAAACGTATATTAAAGTTTTTCTTCATTACCCATTCAAGCCGTCTCCAAGCATTATTAGAATACTTATGTTTAGTTGAAAAACGGTATTTGTATGTTTTTGTTATTGATTCTCAGTTAAATCATATTCTGAAGAGTGGTCTATGAAGTCACGAAACCGGTCGAACAAATTAATAAAGGAGAAAAAAATAGAATAGTCTGATATTCCAGAGTTTTCTTATTCGTATTCAACGGTAAATCTTATTAGTGTTTTAATTATATACACGTTTGTGTGTGTGAAAGAGAGAGGTGTGTAGCTCCCTCTAGTGACCAGTTATCTAACCTCAGGATTCATTCTCATTCGATATGTGATTTCGAAGTTAAGATGCTGAATGCTGAGCTTTCTTCGTGTGTTTTGTTGTATCTGTTCCCAAGGTTCTACTATCGTACCGTATGTGGATTTGAAGTTAAGAGTGCCGAACTCCCGTCACTCAATTTTTGAATCATCCTGCACTATTTGACGATAAATGTAAATGGTGTGAAATCCAAGTCACCTCTTGGAACTACAAAATGAGTAGTTTTAGACATAATAATCCATTGTGCATAGAAGTACTTAAAATAACTAATGATGATGAACACATGGAAGCGATAATATACTTTTAAAATTTTTCCAGTAACTGAGAGCTCAGTCTCATTAAAAATGTCATAATTTTTACTTTTTTAATACTAAAACTGTAAATCAACTATGCATAAATTTCCACTGAGAAAAAGTGTCGTAATAATATTATATGCTG
>NW_013682908.1:0-2384 GCF_000517525.1 Limulus polyphemus | reverse complement strand
CAGATACCCCTGTCTTGTTGTATCACTATATTTACAGATACCCGTGTCTTGTTGTATCACTATATTTACAGATACCCCGTGTCTTGTTGTATCACTATATTTACAGATACCCCTGTCTTGTTGTATCACTATATTTACAGATACCCCTGTCTTGTTGTATCACTATATTTACAGATACCCGTGTCTTGTTGTATCACTATATTTACAGATACCCCTGTCTTGTTGTATCACTACATTTATACAGATTAAATGTTCAAGGTTAAGGATCTTGTTCTTACAGTTTTTCAACAGTTATGTCACATTCATTAACTTTAATTCTGTATTGAAAATCTGACAGTAACCTGGTTGTTGAGAAGATCCAATACCTGTGTGTAACCTGGTTGCAGAGAAGATCCAATACCTGTGATTAACCTGGTTACTGAGAAGATCCAATACCGGTGATTAACCTGGTTACTGAGAAGATCCAATACCGGTGATTAACCTGGTTACTGAGAAGATCCAATACCTGTGTTTAACCTGGTTGCTGAGAACACGCAATACCTGTGTTTAACCTGGTTGCTGAGAACACCCAATACCTGTGTGTAACCTGGTTGCTGACAATACCCAATACCTGTGATTAACCCTTGACATGGTGGTATATATGAAAGAAGAAGTGAAGTGTTTGACATGGTGGTATATATGAAAGAAGTGAAGTGTTTGACATGGTAGTATATATGAAAGAAGTGAAGTGCTTGACATGGTGGTATATATGAAAGAAGAAGTGAAGTGCTTGACATGGTGGTGAATAATCACATATTGGATTTTCTCAGCAACCAGGTTAATCACAGGTATTGGATCTTCTCAGAAACCTGGTTAATCACAGGTATTGGATCTTCTCAGAAACCTGGTTACACACAGGTATTGGGTGTTCTCAGCAACCAGGTTAATCATAGGTATTGGGTGTTCTCAGCAACCAGGTTAATCACGGGTATTGGATCTTCTCAGCAACTAGGTTACACACAGGTATTGGATCTTCTCAACAACCAATATATATGAAAGAAGTGAAGTGTTTGACATGGTGGTATATATGAAAGAAGTGAAGTGTTTGACATGGTAGTATATATGAAAGAAGTGAAGTGCTTGTTTACAAGATAACCGACTGTGATTAAGATCTTGTTTCCAAGATAACCGACTGATTAAGATATAGTATATATGAAAGAAGTGAAGTGTTTGACATGGTAGTATATATGAAAGAAGTGAAGTGTTTGACATGGTAGTATATATGAAAGAAGTGAAGTGTTTGACATGGTAGTATATATGAAAGAAGTGAAGTGTTTGACATGGTAGTATATATGAAAGAAGTGAAGTGTTTGACATGGTAGTATATATGAAAGAAGTGAAGTGTTTGACATGGTAGATCTTAATCAGTCGGTTATCTTGTAAACAATATCTTAATCAGTCGGTTATCTTGGAAACAAGATCTTAATCACAGTCGGTTATCTTGTAAACAAGATCTTAATCACAGTCGGTTATCTTGTAAACAAGATCTTAATCAGAGTCGGTTAATTGGAAAACAAGATCTTAATCAGAGTCGGTTATCTTGTAAACAAGATCTTAGTCAGTGTCGGTTATCTTGTAAACAAGATCTTAATCAGAGTCGATTATCTTGTAAACAAGATCTTAATCAGTCGATTATCTTGTAAACAAGATCGTAATCAGAGTCGGTTATCTTGTAAACAAGATCTTATTCAGAGTCGGTTATGTTGAAAACAAGATCTTAATCAGTGTCGGTTATCTTGAAAACAAGATCTTAATCAGTGTCGGTTATCTTGTAAACAAGATCTTAATCAGTGTCGGTTAACTTGTAAACAAGATCTTAATCAGTGTCGGTTATCTTGAAAACAAGATCTCAATCAGAGTCGGTTATCTTGTAAACAAGTCTCAATCAGAGTCGGTTATCTTGTAAACAAGATCTCAATCAGAGTCGGTTATCTTGTAAACAAGATCTTAATCAGTGTCGGTTATCTTGTAAACAAGATCCTAATCAGTGTCGGTTATCTTGTAAACAAGATCCTAATCAGTGTCGGTTATCTTGTAAACAAGATCTCAATCAGTGTCGGTTATCTTGTAAACAAGATCTTAATCACAGTCGGTTATCTTGTAAACAAGATCTTAATCACAGTCGGTTATCTTGTAAACAAGATCTTAATCACAGTCGGTTATCTTGTAAACAAGATGATTACGAGATGATCTAATCTTATAACCCTGGGGTTTGATTCCCTGCAGAGGACAGAGAAAGGCCATCGTGTAGCTTTGCACTTAAACAGCAACAACCGACTCATTAAAGTTATGACCTTCCCTAAAAAGAATCAGAGTCGGTTATCTTGAAACAAGATCTTAATCAG
>NW_013682907.1:0-2384 GCF_000517525.1 Limulus polyphemus | reverse complement strand
GTGATAAAGAAACGAAAAACTATGTCCCCCCCCCCCTTCTCAGCACTTTACTCAGTGTATACATTATAATCATGAAAACCTCTGTACGGAATTAGAATACTAACTGACACAAATTATTTACACTTGAATAAATAAAAGTGATAATACACACACACAACCTTCTATTATTACATATATACAGTATAAACCTTGCTTTTAACAAGACCAATATATAATAAAACCAGGAAATAGTATTTACTTGTATAAATGTTCGTGTAACTTAACACTAACTACAACATTCAGTGGTGTAACAGTTCCCTCACTGTCACCAAACAGTAATAACTTTTAGTTTTACATAATATCTGTGTATATATGTAATCCAAGACAGTGGCTGAAGCAATGTATAAATCTACTACATTAACTGAAAGTTTGTTTTGACTGTGGTTACAGAAATCATAATATAAAAACACCATTTTTTTTTTTTACATAGCAAAACATGAATAAAATGTGAGGAAAAACTACACCCAAAATCATACAACATATAAACTTTAGGTGCTATGCTCATGCTTTAAGCTGTTCTGAGACAAAGAAAACTTGATGTATGCATAATGTTACAGAAAAAGATCACCAAACTTTACTCTCTCTTCAGACTTTTAGCATTTGAGTGAGTTACTGACGGGGGCTCACTATACGTTGTCACTTTGGCTCGTTGTTCCACAAGCTGTCGTTCTTTTCTACGAATCTGATAGTAGACAATGAGCCTACAACCCAACATGAGAGAAAAAACGATAGAAGGAGCTATCCTTTCAAACTTGTCGGCCATCTTGGAATGTGTATATACAGCACCCAGCATCAGCACAATCAAAATAACATTGGCCACCTGCTTAATGTTTCCTGCAAACAGAAAAACTTCTAATTTAATCTTCCTTGTTTCGTCTTACTAACTATATAAACATCATATTTTACCTACTGGTTACATAATCTGTTTCTCACAGCACTTTCTACGTATCTTTAACCCTAACTAATATGACATCAACGCACAGATTAAAACATGTAATTTAGCTTACTCATTTGAGTTTAACCTCAAGCCTGATTGTACAAGGTGAGTTTTAATCAATGATCCAGCATTCCAAAAAATGAGTTGATTTTTTTTTTTTTATCTTTCATACTAATGGGTGTAATATAGTTCCTGTCAATTGTTTATTTGCAAGAATTGTCAGGATTATTATTTTCGATATAGTGTTCAGCATCAGCAACACAACCAATGGTGTAACTGGTAAGTATAGCAATAGATTTATTTGTTATCTATTTTGCTATGATTATTTTGCTAATTATTCTATTGATCTTAAATTTTGTGATCCTTTTTCTTCACCTGTACTCTGGTTTTATCGAAAAATTCCTCAAACATAAACAAATCTGTAAGGATTAAACATAAAAAAATAAGGAAAACTAGGTATTTTAAGTAATTTTTAAGCAATCTTTTGGCAAGCATGCGTACATTTATTTATGGAATCCATTTCTTAAACAAGCTTAAGCTTTGACAAATTTAATTTTTTTAATGTGGAAATGAAGCCTACATAAACTTCAAGAACTTTTCTGTTTGTTAATCTATGCTAAGATAATAAAATTTCCAAGTACAGACTACAATATCTGGCTTACAGCTGCAGCTTTCCTGTCTATAGTCACAAAGCACGTACTTTAAATTTAATAATCTAAATTATAACAAGCTCTAAATCAAGCTAAACCTTCTCAAACCTTTGTACTCAGTCCCAAAAATCAAACATCAAGAAACAGAGGTCCATATAAAATGGTCCACTGGAATAAGTAAACAAATCCACATGACTCTCAGAGAAAGGTACTGGATTTAATAACCAGACAAATCCACACTGTTCTCAAACTTACCCACAGAAAGTTAGTCATACAGACATGATCTGTCTTAACAACAACATGGATCCCATGAAGACCGATTATTTCACACACACACACCAAACGATACAGAGAAAGTTAGTCATACAGACATGATCTGTCTTAACAACAACATGGATCCCATGAAGACCGATTATTTCACACACACACACCAAACTTACCCACAGAAAGTTAGTCATACAGACATGATCTGTCTTAACAACAACATGGATCCCATGAAGACCAATTATTTCACACACACACCAAACGATACAGAGGAAGAAACAATTTACGTGAACATAAACTGAACAGGACTTATAAACATTAATTATTATATGTATCCAATTTACACACGTCAGTAAAGGGATTACACATGAACAATTATAGTAGTTAAATGAAAGTACTGGTAACGAGAAAGCCATGATCATTACACTTGTCCAAGGGTTGGTTATCCAAGTGACCATGGGTGCCCACAGGAGGGGCAAGAGGATCACTTGACC
>NW_013682906.1:0-2384 GCF_000517525.1 Limulus polyphemus | reverse complement strand
ACACACACAACTGCATCTCTACTGGTCATGACACACACAACTACACCTCTACTGATCGTTACACACACCTGAACCTCTACTGATCGTTACACACACACACCTGCACCTCTACTGATCGTTACATACAAACACACACCTGCACCTCTACTGATCATTACATACACACACATCTGTAATGGATATTCTTCCACTAATAAACATATTAGCATCATATTTGCAACATCCTCATGTCACTATTTTAGATCATAATTCAAGTTGTATTGGTTTAAACAGCATTATAAATTCATTAACAGCTTTCCGTTGAAGATCATGTAAAGTTCTGTATTTTATTTGGGAATTGTAAAAGAAACCCTAAAAGTTATTTATATACTTAGAATATTTTTCTCAGATACCACATGTCTAATTATTTGGAAGTAAGGTAAAATAAACAAACACTTAATGTTACATCTCTAATTAACTAGTTTTTCTTTCTTTCTAGCTAGACAGGTTCAACAGGAATGCGCATCACCTCTAGCATATATGTTCACTAAAAGACAACTATCGTATTTTTGAAACAGCCAGTTTCTATACATTCATTAAATGCTTATCTGAATTTAATTACAAGAGAATGCAACAAAACAGAAAATTAAGTTATTCATATTCTACGTGTTAGATAGTAAGTTATTAATATAAGCACAGTTTTCAAACCACTTATCTTAATTCTAGTTCTTAAACCATGTATATAAAACAAAAAAACACCTACGGAAGCTTTATCAAGTACTTTGACGGACAAGGGGTCAGCAATATTTTTCTCTACAAGAACTTTTTTCAAGGTCCACAACGGTAGGTTCTCCCACTTACCAATCACAACTAGGTCGATGTCACTATAAAAATGAAGTTTATTAAAAATTAAACAAGTGATAAAATAATAAATAAGCACTGTTAAAAGATATCAACAATGAACAGTTACTTTCATGTACAGTATCTCAAACAGAATTCTGATGTACACATATGTTCATACAAGTTCCAGCTTAAGTTTTAGAACTATACTCATGACATGTTGTCGATACAAACTGTAACTCTTGCTCTAGAACAAACTACTGTTGATTGTTTCACATCAACACTGAACTAGAATTCTGAGTAAATCGTCACATGTCAAACAGTTTGCTGGAAACAAAAATTATAAGAGAATAATAGATGCAGCTGAAAATAAGATGTCAGAAGGCTAGAGAGTCAACACAGTTAGAAAGCTGTAGGCCAGAAGGCTAGCGAAGTCAACACAGTTAGAGATCTGTAGGCCAGAAGGCTAGCGAGTCAACACAGTTAGAAAGCTGTAGGCCAGAAGGCTAGCGAGTCAACACAGTTAGAAAGCTGTACGCCAGAAGGCTAGAGAGTCAACACAGTTAGAAATCTGTAGGCCAGAAGGCTAGAGTCAACACAGTTAGAAAGCTGTAGGCCAGAAGGCTAGAGAGTCAACACAGTTAGAAAGCTGTAGGCCAGAAGGCTAGAGAGTCAACACAGTTAGAAAGCTGTAGGCCAGTAGGCTAGCAAATCAACACAGTTAGAGATCTGTAGGCCAGAAGGCTAGAGAGTCAACACAGTTAGAAAGCTGTAGGCCAGAAGGCTAGAGAGTCAACACAGCTAGAAAGCTGTAGGCCAGAAGGATAGCAAGTCAACACAGTTAGAAAGCTGTTGGGCAGAAGGCTAGCAAGTCAACACAGTTAGAAAGCTGTAGGCCAAAAGGCTAGAGAGTCAACACAGTTAGAAAGATGTAGGCCAGAAGAATAGAGTCAACACAGTTTCAGTTTGAAAATTGTAGGCCAGAAAATCAATATTCTACATCAGGTTGATACAAGTCAGATTATTCTAAAAGTTTATAATGGTGAAATAATGATCAGCTAATTGGAAAGACAGAAGTTTATTTTTTAATATCACAAACCATTCATGATATTAAAACTGTAGTTATTTAAACTCACCAGCACTAGCTTTCGACTTAGTTGGAAAAAATACACATTGCTACCATCTAGTGGGAAACTTTAAAAACTAAACAAATCACATTTAACATACCTATGTTTAGGCCAAATAAATGTGTAAAGAAACAACAAAATAACTAATTTGTTGATAAATTCTTGGAAACTTTAGTTTTTTTTCATACAAATCACCTAAAGATAATTTTTTCAAATGTAGGTGTTGATAATCTCCAAACATTAATACATGAATGAATGTTTAATCAATCACCATAATTACTTTAGCACATCATCTGACTCTAAATCGACGTATTTAGACGACTTGAGCAAAAGGAATGTGCTTTTTTACAAACTTTTCAACCTACAGAGGTGATTACTCGGTCACCGGGTGGATGATCCATGAACAGCAGTGTGTGTTACAGGCTCCACAGAATGACC
>NW_013682905.1:0-2385 GCF_000517525.1 Limulus polyphemus | reverse complement strand
CCCATCAAACTCTTCAGCTGCTTCTTGAGGCAGATAGAGTGTAGAAGTCTTTCCTTCAACCTATTCAATATCTGATCCATTTGGATGTTTTTTCAACAGCAATCTCAGTTGGGCCCAACCTTCTCCTCTTCGACTTCATTTGATGGAGCTTTCAGTTCAACACATTCTTACTGTTTCTTCTTTTGCTGCTTACAGAGTGCTGTGGCTTTAGGGGATGTGATCTTCCATGGCTGCTATAATCCACTTTGGTTACGCTGAAACATGAGCTCTTCACAATTAGTGGACTCCAGCACGGAATCCTTTGCAGGATCTTATTATTTTTCCTTCTACCATAGTCAACAAACTGTGTTGGTGGTTGGACAGTATCCACACATTGGCAGGTGTCCCACTTTTTCGTCCTCGTCTGGATTTACATCTCACATCTAGGGATAGAGGGAATGGGTTGATCAACATGAGGCTTTGGAGTGTTTATTTCAACCCGAAAAGTCTTATTACATCAACACTTTGGGGCTTCTAGCTGTATATCGGACTTTGGACAATTTCCACCATCTGGTCATATGAAAATATAGGGATTAAGAATGGGTGCCACCTTAATGATTGAGATAAGCAACCACTGTGGAATTGTTGGAATGAACCATGTTGGATCTTCTTTTCAGGGCCCACATGCAAGATATCCATATCATTGTGTGTCATGTTCTGGGTGTTTTCAGTGTTATCACAGATTGTCTTTCACACACAGACAAAATCTATCCAATGAAGTGTTCTCTCCACTTTGGTGGCTTTGTCGTCACTGGGGTACTCCTCACATCGATTCCTTTACCACAACCTCAATCACAAACTACTTCTGTTTTGGTCTCCAGTCCCTCAACCTTTTGCTCTGGCTATTGATGCTTTTAGTCAGAACTGAACCAACAAATACCCATATGGTTATCCACTTATTTGACTTCTTCATTGGGTGATTTTGTTCATCCATACTAGTCCATGTCAGCTCCTTCTGATTGCTCCTGACTGGCAAGCTCAGCCGTAGTTTCTTTGACTTATCCAGCTACCTCTTCCTCTGTCTCCCTCCATTCTTCGGTCATCAATGCTTCATCCCACTCTTCCTGTCCACTGTCTTCACGTTTGTTTTTTATCTGGTCCATGGTGAGCAAATCAGACTTTTCCTGATGTGTAGTTTTATTTCTAGAATTTTCATTTTTCCCTTCCTCCATTGAAGTTTGACAACATAAGTGGAATGTTTTCTGCCATTGGTCTCTGGTCTAGGAGTTTCCAGCTGATTGGCCTACTGTTCCTCGTATTTCTGAGTTTCTCACTTGGCTTTTTGATTGGGTATCGTCTGTCTCCTCAATTTCCAGTTATTAGGCAGTTTTTTCCCCCAATATTTACCTCTCCTACACTCTCCATATTGATAAGTTTCATCCAGATTCGTCATTCTTTGTGGTGGGCTGCTCTTCTGAACTGAGGTGTTAATGTTGTCCTCCATTGTCTCACATTGCCTCCATTCAAACCACTTTCCATGTGTTCCTTATTTCCTTCTCCTCTTATCCTGTGAATTTTAGTGGTCTGATTATTTGCCAGTGATGTTTCATGTAGTCTTTATCATCCTATGTATATTCTTTATCTGAATCATTATTTCCTTCCGAAAACTTCAGTGGCTAGAAAGGATAACTCCTCATTTTCACCAATTTACCTTCCTTCCATTTCCCACCTTTATCCTAGGTCTTATCCATAAAAACTTCTAGGCCCTTTACATACTCTTCAATGTTATATTGTCCACATGGCTTCCATCTGTGGTGCTCGTTCTCACCTCTTTATTCATTCAAAACCATCCAATGCTCATGATCTTTCTTCTTCCATCTTTACCAATTGGGTTTTGGCTTTTGATTAAATCAGCATATTCCTCTCTTTTGTTGTCCTTTTATACTTTATTCCAGGCGTCTTCTCATCAAATTTGACACCTTACCGTTTCTCTGGCATCTGCTGGAGGAACTTCGTTGATTTGGCACATGAACTACTCCTAATACATTCGTCTCTCACTATTTGCATATTACCGCCGTTTCTTCCTCTTTAGCCTTTCTTTAAATTTCCGTATGACTTTGACTAGATAAGTTATTTTCTATTCTTCTTTAAGTTTTTTTCAGGGGCCTTATCTCCCTTTTCATAGTAACTACTCACTGCTTGAATTCCACTTTGTGGGGAATTGTGCTTGTCCAGCTATTCTTTAACCTTTAAAATCTACATTGTTCAACCATGTTGACTTGCTTATTATGTTACATGGCTATACAATGCACATTGTTGGGATAGGGTGTTCCACAAGATCACTTGAAGGTTTTTCCTCACAATGGAATTTCTTCATAAATATGCTCTTTCTGGACCATACCACCC
>NW_013682904.1:0-2388 GCF_000517525.1 Limulus polyphemus | reverse complement strand
GCAACAATATTATTAATAAACCTTACAACATTACTGACAATCAATGATGTAACAATATCATTAATAAACATTACTGACTATCAATGATGTAACAATATAATTAATAAACCTTACAACATTACTGACAATCAATGATGCAACAATATTATTAATAAACCTTACAACATTACTGACAATCAATGATGTAACAATATCATTAATAAACCTTACAACATTACTGACAATTAATGATACAACAATATTATTAATAAACCTTACAACATTACTGACAATCAATGATGATCATTGATTGTCAGTAATGTTGTAAGGTTTATTAATTATATTGTTACATCATTGATAGTCAATAATGTTGTAAGGTTTATTAATGATATTGTTATACAACAATATCATTAATAAACCTTACAACATTACTGACTATCAATGATACAACATTACTGACAGTTAATAATGTAACAATAAGTGTCATCATTGATAAAACTTCAAACATTGCTGAAAGTCAACGGAACAAAATAAGTGATAACAATGGTAGCTAAGCAACAACAATAAGAGATACCAGTGGTAGCTACGCAACAACAATAAGAGATACCAATGGTAGCTAAGCAACAACAATAAGAGATACCAATGGTAGCTAAGCAACAATAATAAGAGATACCAATGGTAGCTAAGCAACAACATTACTCAGACTTATTTTATGTCCTATTACACGACACACTACAGTGTTAAGTGTCTCTCTCTCTCCTTAACAATGAAGGTTAGACATATTATCAAACACCGTTGTGCTAATTACTTGAATGTATTTCCAGAGTATCTGAATCATGGATCAAGATCATGGACGTTACAGATACGATCACAAGGTTACATACAATCATGGATCAAGATCATGAACGTTACAGATACGATCACAAGGCTACATACAATCATGGATCAAGATCATGAACGTTAAAGATACGATCACAAGGTTACATACAATCATGGATCAAGATTACGAACGTTACAGATGGATTACATTGTATGGATATTAAAGATTAAAACCAGCTCTGTTATTCAGATACGATCACAAGGTTACATACAAGTAACGTTCATGATCTTGATCCTTTCAACATTTGTGGAGAGAATTTATTTGTTGGCAAGAGTAAAGCTGGAAATGGACTACCTGAGCTATGTCCATCGCAGGGATCGAACCCAAAATTTTACCATTATAATCTCTTAAGCCTAGCCACCATACTTCCTATTCTTGCGCGTTCACGTCTGATTATTTTTTCCCTCAAAATTACATCTGTACTATGCTTCAGCTACCGATGAAGTATGACGTAGTATCCCATTTTCAACCAGTATTTCTATACTTTTTTTTTACCAGTTCCCAACAGTCGGCGAGATACTCGGTACGTAACTAACTTTGAGGTTGTCAGTTCTCACGTGACACGCTCAGCTGAAGACGTAACCTCTCCCACACTTCGCCCACGTAGGGTAACTTTCCAACTAGGAACTGGTAGTACGTAAACCTACAGGACAATTTATCAAGTATCACGCACCCACACATACCCTTGCTATGCGCATGCTCACACATAATTAATTGATATATACGTATGTAATGAAACACAATAAGAAAGTTCTGTGGGTTGGAGAAGTCACGTGGGATTTTTACTGTTGTCTGGCGATCGCTATAACACATAATATTTGTACTTCAAACCCATGGACAAACTTTATAAAATGGTAAAACCAACAGCGGGTTACGGAAACAGCTGGAATTTCCTTCATGATGAAAACACTGAAATAAATAACGACGTTTATATGATCTCGGGAGGTGGGGGGATCATCCATAGTGACACGGTGTGACTCGTCCCAAGGGGGGGGGAGATCATCCGTTGTGACACTTTGTGTCTCGTTCTTCGTGTATGTATTGTAACTATCGTATAAAGACATGTCTGGAACGTTTTTACTGTACAATGAGAAATATCTGTTGAAATAAACTGTTCCAGAACATCTACGCTGTACTTTAAGAAATAACAGTTCTGGTCATTACTTTATGATAACAAATAATAACTGAAACAGTTCAATCTATTGGCGATCCCTCTTTACATCTATGTAGTCAAAATAACCAAAGGATTGGGCTACCAATTCAACATGGTGATCTTTATTTCAACAACAACTTTCAACTATAACCACCAGTTCAACAGGGTGTTCTTTATTTTAACAACAACTTTCAACTATAACCACCAGTTCAACAATGTGTTCTTTATTTTAACAACAACTTTCAACTATAACCACCAATTCAACATGGTGATCTTTATTTCAACAACAACTTTCAACTATAACCACCAGTCCAACAGGGTGTTCTTTATTTTAACAACAACTTTCAACTATAACCACCAGTTCAACAGGGTGTTC
>NW_013682903.1:0-2388 GCF_000517525.1 Limulus polyphemus | reverse complement strand
CCTCTTTGAAACAAGGAACGATAAGCAGGATTTCCAGAAGAAGTCCGAGAAGAGTTTTCCTTCTTTAAAATAAGGAACGATAAACAGGACTTCCAGAAGAAGTCCTAGAAGAGAATTTTTCTTTCTTTGAAACAAGGACAATTTTTTGATGACAAGTACTACTTTGTTTCTTGGTCTTTTTCTTCCAAAGGCCAAAGAATCCAATTTTGTTTAAGTCGACCTTTTGGTTTCGCATGAGTAACTGTAGTTATTTTTTCTCTTGAAGATGAAAGAGTCAAATATAACGAAACACAGTTTTAAATAAATACAACAAAATGATGCTATACATTGTTATTTTGTGACATTAATTTACATGCATAAAAAATTACCATATTTTCTGCTCCGGTGTTATCACCTACAGCGGTAACAGGTGTACCAAAATCAGAATCGGTGGTAGGATCATCATTAGAATCATTCGGATGATGATCAGTGGGATCAACAGAGTGATCATCATCAACAATGACAGAAGCAACAGATGCATGACATTCTTCTATAGTTTTAGTCAAATCTGTTCGAGGGGGATAATTGTGAAATAAAAAGCAAACTTATCTGTGAGTGAAAGAATCTTAAGATATTTCCGATGTGCTATTCAGTTTTAGAAGCTGATGAAGTTGAAGTAAAGCACACGTCATTTGTGCCATGGGATATATCATGGTAGTTTAATAGCTTGGCAGGAATACCAACATGCACTTGATAAGACTTCAGCCATATATTTACCATAAGGGATGATTCAAACATTGGACTGCCACAATAATCGCGACACTTGAAAATATGTCTGCAAGGCATCAAAAGAGTTTTCTGAGAGGTGCAAGAACGCGTTCCATCCTCTCGTGCGAGCGATTCTTTTATAAAATGACAACATCTTTGACGTGTGGCAATATTTGAACACTGTATTCATATGTTAATGGCAGCTACATCTGTTTAACCATGAGATCAGCAACATATTGGGTACAAATTGACTGTATCCAGATATAACAGTGTCTTGTGTACACCTAAAGGCACCGTCATGTACAGACACACACATCGATAAGGTTTCTTGTCGTTGATCGTTGTTATAAGATATGATAGTGGACAGGGGTTTGTTGTTGGTGGTGGTTCAGAGGTAAGTCTGAGGGATTATAATGCTAAAATTTAGGATTTAGATACCGGCGGTGTGCAGAGCACAGCTAGTCAATTGTGTTGCTTTGCGCTTAGCAACAAACAAAAAAATAAAACAACACTTATCCCTAACGGGCTGGTAAACTCCTACCTGGTGTCGAGAATACACTTCTGGGTCAACTTTATAAATTTATGTGAGAATAATAAATCTACTTTAGTTTCAATCATTTTGAAGAAACATATTTTGTAATCAAATATTTTGTGTTTTGTAACATTTATTTAATTCATGAAGTAAAATCAAACTAGTGTTCAAACTTTCATTTCTGAATTGTTTTCAGTTTTTTTCTCTAGGTATAATTTACACAGAGTTTCTTGAAAGTTGTAAGATACTTTTATTATTATTATTATTGATGACGTGAAAGCCCATCATTTTTAGTCGGCTGATTAAAAAAGGGATGTATAATGGTGTAAGGTATTCTTTGAGTTTTGAAAGATTTGGAAATGACGTTATACACTACACATGAAACTTCAGACTTATTTTGGGTTACTTGTTAGTAACTCAGTGGAACTTGTATTTCTCAAAGTTAAAACGACATTTCAATATGTCATATAAAGCAGCTCGTTTTCTTTCAATACAATGCTGTAGTCTTATCTCTAGAAACGTGTCTTTCAAATGGTTCAACACACATTTAAAACTCTATCTACAAGACAACATTTGAACTGATATAAGGATGTGCCATCTTGGACGTAATTAGACCGTCATTTTTGGGATTAATTCCCATTCAGTATCACCCATCTGTACAGTGCAATTTGAAATATTCGTTCTAGTGAACCGTATTATAAGTCCACTCACGCCCCCTGTGGGATTGTCCCAGCAAAGGGGAATGACCGTTGCTGGAATGCTTTTAACAAAAAAATCTGTGTGAACAAAATTATTATCTAGTTTCTTGTATTTGGGTTGGGATTCTCTTAGTTTAATAACAAAAAACGGATATTCTACATATTAATCATAAAATATAATAAAAACGGATATTCTATATATTAATCATAAGATATAATAAAAACGGATATTCTATATATTAATCATAAGATATAATAAAAACGGATATTCTATATATTAATCATAAGATATAATAAAAACGGATATTCTATATATTAATCATAAGATATAATAAAAACGGATATTCTATATATTAATCATAAGATATAATAAAAACGGATATTCAATATATTAATCTTAAAATATAATAA
>NW_013682902.1:0-2389 GCF_000517525.1 Limulus polyphemus | reverse complement strand
AAATATATATACGTGTGTTTATATTTAATCTTGTTTTAATGAATAATTATATTTATATATATATATATATATATAAACATACGTATCACACACACACAAGTGCTTATATGCTTAACAGTAGCGGCCTTATATTGTGAGACATTAGCGCTTATTAGAGAAAGGAGTAACTTTTTTATGGTTAATTTTGTATCTGGTTCTCCATCAGTGACATTATACTTGCCTGAGTAATCCTGTTAAGACTGTGTAGAGCCCCCCTTCGCCAACATTGGAGCTATAATCAAATATAAACTCCCGCCTTCTCTTCTTACTAATGTCAATAACTTAGCGTTTAAAAAGGTTTAATCCAACATAATGCAGAAGTGAAATATTCTTGTTTTGAAGCAGAAGCAAATATGTGAGGTCGGGTTAGTCATGTTTCGATCAGAGTAGAATTAGGGCAAATGAAACATACAGAAAAAAAAAAGAAACCTGTATAGATATAATGGCATGAGATCTAAGTAGACTGAATACTAACAAAATATGCTTCAGCCTTTGTGGTTTCCTCTCAAGAAAGAAATAGAAACCTCATAAACTGTTGTTGTTGTTTTTTTAGTGTCTTTTGTTGTTGTTGATGTTGTCATTGTTGCGTTGAGAATAACAATTTTATTGTTTAACTTATTGTTTAATTAAATAAATACCTGTAACACATCTGTTTTATTAGAGTTTAATCAAATAAATTCCTATAATACATCTGTTTGGATTACAGTTTAACATAACATAATATTTAGGAACAACAACGAACCGTTGGTCCATCTAGGCTGTCCAACCCGTTAAACTAAAAATATTTGAAAAACCCACAGCTAGCCCTTATCATTCATATATTTATCGAGTTTTCCCTTAAACTCACTTAAATTTACTGCCTCCAACACATCCAAAGACAACCCATTCCACCCTGTTAGAAAAATAAAACTGTCTTAGTTGTAGGTGACTCCTACCTTGCCCAAATGTATATTGGTGTCCCCTAGTCCTACCATTCTCTTAAACGCTTCAATCAGATCCCCTCTAAATCTTTTTTTAAGAGAAAAAAAAATTCAGAAACCTTAACCTCTCCTGATATGACAACCTTTCCATACTAACCTAAGCCTAAAATTCGGCCCTAGTGACCTACTTATAATTTCACCCCCACAATTAATTCTCGACGGTATCCCTGACACAATTGAGTTATGGCCTTTTTTTTAAATGCCTTTATGAACCCCTTGTACTTATCAACTAACTCTTCTGACATAACATTAGCCCCTACGTGTACAACAAAAACTGCATCATTTCTAGCACCCTATATTATATCTCATGCTTTGTCAGTTATATCCTGTGCCCCTGGGAAACATATTATAATTCTTTTACCCCTATTTACGTCAAAGACTATCCTCTCCACATGCCTTTTCAAAGTATCATCTGTAACTATAACCTTTTAAAGTTTATAATTCACATCCTTCGCGGCCTCTTTTGTTTGTCCCCCGATGGAACAGCGGTAAGTCTCCGGATTTACAACCCTAAAATCAGGGGTTCGATTCCGCTCGGCGGACACAGCAGATAGCCTATAAGACAAACAAACACTCTTGTGTTCTCCTTCCCTCGAAATAGTTCGTTATCTGTACAAGGCTGAAATCATTTTAAATCTACTTTTTCACCGCAACTTTAAAAATGGCTATTCCGTTCAAAGGTCCCCCCGGTGGGACAGCCATCAGTTTACGAACTTACAACGCTAAAATCCAAAGTTCAATTCCCCGCGGGGGACAGAGCAGATAGCTTTGCAACCAACCAACCATTTGTTCAAAGGTTTCTGCTGATAATAGGAATAATATTTCCAGTTTAAACTTGCTACACTAGAAATACATTATTTTATAACACAACACACAAATACATGGGTTACTACAAAAAGAATAAACTTGTATTTCATGTATGTTGTTGTAATCCTAAGCTTTGAAACTTTCTTTTTACGAGCTAAGAAATCCGTGTGTTAGTGTATTCTAGGGACCTTAATATCTAAGTTCTAGGTTGTGGTTATTACTAAGAAGTCCATTTGTTAGTGTATTCTAGGTACCTTATCGTGTAAGTTCTAGGTTGTGGTTATTACTGAGAAGTCCATGTGTTAGTGTATTCTAGGTACCTTATCGTGTAAATTATAGGTTGTGGTTATTACTGAGAAGTCCACGTGTTAGTGTATTCTAGGGACCTCATCATGTAAATTATAGGTTGTGGTTATTACTGAGAAGTCCACGTGTTAGTGTATTCTAGGTACCTTATCGTGTAAGTTCTAGGTTGTGGTTATCACTAAGAAGTTCATGTGTTAGTGTATTCTAGGGACCTTATCGTGTAAGTTCTAGGTTGTTGTTATTACTGAGAAGTCCAT
>NW_013682901.1:0-2389 GCF_000517525.1 Limulus polyphemus | reverse complement strand
CCTTGGTTTGTAGACTGGTTTTAAAGTCTACAAACCAAGGTAACTTAAGAACTTAAGTTTTAACCAGTCTACAAACCTAAGGTTTAAGTTTTAACAGTCTACAAACCAAGGTAACTTAAGTTTTAACGTTACTTTGGTTTGTAGACTGTTAAAACTTAACTTACCTTGGTTTGTTAAAGCACATTTTTGCCAATTCGGCCTTCATGTACGGCACAGCCTTCATGAGTATTTATACTTTTATGTTTTAGCCATATGTCCCCCCCCCCATCCTTGCCAGAAGACGCGCGATAACGACCAAATGACAGACTCCAGACCGAAGATGACCACACACTTTGGACCGAATTGGGTAATTAATCAATGTCTGTATCTCATGAACGAAGAAAGTTTTGTGTTGATTTTCTAGCTACTCTGTTAGTTTTATGCTGACCTCACTGCAGATTAAACCAGTACTTCCACAGTCCTCTCCCGGAGGACTGGAAACTAAAGATAAATATATTATGTATTTTAGACATTCCACTACTGCTAATGAAACTAACACCAAAGTAAAAACATAATATTAATTACTTAATAATTAAAAAAATAGTTTTTTTTTCCTTTCTGAATGCTGTCTTTAACATTTGAGACTACTTAGTGTTGTTGTTGTTGCTTCCTTAACGTAAAGCTACAAAATGGACTATCTGCACCCTGTCTGCTGCTGGAAATTGAACCCCGGATTTTAGAGTTTTAAGTCCGTAAACTTATCGCTGAACCACCGAGGGAGGGGCATGTACGTGGATTGTCTTTAATTTTAGTGCATTCTGTCCACTGCAGAGAACTGAACCTCGAATTTTAGCGTCGTAAGTTCGTAAAGTTACTGTTGACCCACGGGGGGTCCTTTGAGATTAAAGTCTTTTTCATTTGGGAAAATTAGAAACTTTCTAAAACTATAAACGTTTTAAAATCATTACCAGTAGATTACCAAAAAAGGTTCTTTTTTACAGCTGAAATAACTATTACTGGAAAAGGTTTAAAAGAAGAATATCAAGTAATTGAATTGTTACCTGGAAAGAACAAAAATACTTTATATAACTTAATCAAGTCGACTTGGCCCCCTGGTCGCTCAGCGGTAAGTCTGAGGGCTTATACCTTTAAAAATCGGTTTCAATAACCGCAGTGGGCAGAGCTCATGTGCCCATTTTTTAGCTTCACGCTTAACAACAAACTAAGAAGCCGACTTGGATGGTAAAAAAAAATCCTGCAAAAACCCGTTACACGTAACGAAACGCCATTTAGTAACGCATTTGTTCTAAATAAAAGTTTACTACGTACTTTGTTCAAAATTGAAAAAATAACAAATATCTCCCAACGCACACCGCCTACTCTAAACCGAATAGCGTAACTCATTGTCACAGTTCTAACGCCCTCACGGTTGGAAATACTGAGCACGTTCTGGGGGGGCATAACGCGGCTCGAAACTTGGACCTTCCGATCCGCAATAGTTTAATTACTCTATTGAAAAGTCTCAGGAATTGAGTAAACTCACAGTTAGTACATTTTCTCTACAATACATCACTTAAAAAAAAAACAACAACAACAATTAAAAATTGTTTTTCTTCATTTCGAAGACTAACAATCTTCTTCAGAAGAAAAAAAAACGGATTTCGATAGCGGTGGTGGGCATAGCCAAGATATCCCATTGTGTAGCTTTGTGCTTAACAACAAAATAAACAAACAGATCAGAGAAAACCAAACTGGAATTGGTGAAGCTATATAGTGATGTTTGTTAAATGAAACATACTGAGAATACATAATTTCCAGTTGAATAATTACGTAAATCATACGTTAAAAAGTGATAATTCTTTTACATAAACATATTCGTTTTAATGGAGGGAAATTACTCAACAGCACCCACCGCCTACTCTTAACCGAATAACAGGATTGATTGTTACACTTTTAACGCCCTCAACTCTGGTAGTTCGGAGTATGTTCAAGGACATATCGCGATACGAACCTTGGCCCTGCCAATACGCAGCTCTATCATATTATATAATCTACGGTAAGTATTAAGGTGATCCAATCGTGTATCGTACCATATTACTGAAAACAATTTGACTGGGCAAGTTATTCTGGCATGACTGCATGCAATATGACCTCAGTTCTTCTCAGTGGCCACTGCAGGTCATTTCAGCTCGGCTGCTGTTCTGAGATACGTCCATGGTATAAATTAATGTGATATATAAGGGCTTGTTCTGTGGCCACTGCAGATCATTTCAGCCTGGCTGCTGTTTTGAGATACATCCATGGTATAAATTAATGCGATATTTAAGGCCTTGTTCGGTGGCTACTGCAGGTCATTTCAGCCTGGCTGCTGTTCTGAGATACATCCTTGGTATAAATTAATGTGATATCT
>NW_013682900.1:2089-3372 GCF_000517525.1 Limulus polyphemus | reverse complement strand
AAATTATAACATGAAAACATAAATGTTTAGACTAAATAGCTTAAATCTCATAACATTATACATTTATATGTAACGAGCAGTGCCCTTAGGGCTAATTGTTGGAGTTTCAATTATACTGCTGATTACACCAAATTTATTTAGCTGAGGATTGCATTGGTGAGTGGAGCTCACAAGTTGCTAACTTGAGGTAATTTACAGTTAGAATAAAGAAACTAATATAATAGTTTTTAATTATCTTCATTTCATAATGCACAATCACAATATTAAGTATGTAGATAACTTCTCAATTATTAACAAAAATCTTCAATTTATCTTGTGTAACATTTTAGTTAATACATTATAAGTCTTTCATACTATAACTACATTGATTGAAGCTTGAGAGTCAGAAATTCTACTTACAATATAGTTGGCGAGGTGTATCTTTGCAGATTGGATACTTTCAACATTATCTTGGAGAAACTGCTGGGAATTCTGGAGTACTTGAAAAAACTCGTGAGAGACTGATTTTCTGCCTCAAAAATGAGTTTTTAAACAATTTTTTCTTTGTGTTCATACGAATTCCCCAATAGTATGCAGCACTACCCATAAATAGTTCTCAAACCTTATTGGTTAATTCTTGTAACACATTGGACTGTTCCAAAACCATAACCAAAACCCTCAAGTGATTGGTTACTGTTATGGTGAGTTAGTCAGTTGCCTTCTTACTTTTGCAAGTACACCAGCATCGTATAAGGAATACATCATCAAAGTACCACTTTTGCATGTTAACATCAACTTTTGTACCCTCCACAGTACTAACAAGTTGGCGTCAGTAATTATTCACTGTCAATCACTGGTGCTAGTGCATTTACTTCATTGCTAGACAATAGCTTCATTTTTAATAACTCTTTTGTAACTTATGATTCTCAATACCACCACTCTCTAGCTTTTCTGACCTAGCATATTTTTAACTCAGACACTTAAAAATCTCTAGCTGTTGAGCTAGGTTACTTATACTTCATCTATTTATTGATCTAGTTTCTCAACAACAGTGTCATTTCTTACGCTATTTTTTTATATACACGTATATTACATTTTAGTCTCTTATATTTTGTTTTTGCTCTCTCAAGAAAAATGTCTTAAACTTGGAAATTACCAAGAAGCAATTGCACGAATTTCTCAAAATCCTCAATTGCTTCATATATATATTTATTATTTTTATTATATATTGATCTTTCAGCTGCGCTTGGCTAACAATACAGAAGTTACAATGACGTGGCTCACGTGCACTCATGTTACCGTAT
>NW_013682900.1:0-1106 GCF_000517525.1 Limulus polyphemus | reverse complement strand
TTACCAACAAACAAATATAATAACAATATTTTGGTTACTTAGTTGCAATAATCAAAAGCAGTAATAATAGAAAACACTAATTTTGATTAGTTGATAATTTATGTGAGAATTGATATAACTGGCATTTCAATGACTTGCAAGTCAGAATAATCAAAAATATAAATATTTGAAAACCTTAATTTCTATAAATTGATTATTTTCATGAATGTTGATGTAATTGAGATTTCAACTGCTGGAATAACCAGAAACTTTGCTTTTGATTGGTTGATTATTTTCTTGATATTTGATTTAAACATAATTTTGATTAATTGATTAGTGTATGTGATACTAATTGAAGTAATTGCTGCTAATGGGTAATCGATTAGTCAATTAAATCATCTATCTCTGACCTTTGTAGCAAGCACCGTAACTGAAATTGATTTTCTGTTTCATTTTTGGATTGAACTCCTCTTAACCTTGCGTGTTTATTATTTTTTATCTATGTGGGTTCTTTCATGTCATGTGTCTATTTCTTTTCTGAATATTACTCCACACTTTTGGGTTGTGGATGTGCTGTAAGAGTGATGGTTAAATCCCACTATTTGATTAGAGCAGCCCAAAGTTGGTGATGAGTTGAGATAATTAGCTGTTTTCCCAAGAGTCTATTTCTTCAAAATTATAAATAGCTAGGTCAGAGTATCTGTGAATAGCTTTTTGCAAAATTCAACAAACAACAACTTTTATGATCTTACTAAGCATGCTGGTAGATTTTAATTAAGCCTTTTTTTTTATTTAGTGCTTCTGTCCTACAAGCTTTGTCAGCAAGAATTTATTCTTGGAACCTAAACTCTGTTTCTCTTACCCTGGCTCATTTTTTATTTTAATCTTTCATATATTAGCTATATTATAATTTTTTCTTACTTATACATTCTTTTCAGCCAAACACATCGTAGCTTGAAGATATGTTATTGATCCATCTGGTTTCAACTAATTTATCCTACATTTTCAGATGGAAAGATGTTAGGAAATATACTCACTGAAAGAAATACATATGTGGCAGTTGAATATTGACACATTACAACATTCTATTGCAAGTGATAAAGTTAACATAATTTTGGGGTGTATGT
>NW_013682899.1:0-2391 GCF_000517525.1 Limulus polyphemus | reverse complement strand
CAATCGAGTTAGGAAGTACGTACTGGTTGACAATCAAGTTAGGAAGTATACTGTTTGACAATCAAGTTAGGAAGTACGTACTGGTTGACAATCAAGTTAGGAAGTATGTACTGTTTGACAATCAAGTTAGGAAGTATGTACTGTTTGACAATCAGGTTAGGAAACACGTACTGGTTGACAATCAAGTTAGGAAGTACGTACTGGTTGACAATCAAGTTAGAAATCACGTATGTCGTGTGATGTAACATATCTGATGTGTTCAAACATTTTATTTACAAATTCGTATTTTTATCTGATATCAAACTTCTGTTTGTTGCATCTTTAAAGATTCGTGTTTATTCTATATACTTGTCCCTATCAAACCGATCTCCTATATTCAATTTTCCAAAATACCTGTGCTCGAGATATAATTAAATAGATACTGAACAAATATGAGTATCGTATCAAAAGTACACAGAAAACAGACAAGAATTCAAGGCTGGAGATCTTTTACTGCTTTTATTATGATTTCTGCGAACGAAAGTAAACAGAAGAAACAACATGATAACGAAGAAAGTCTTTCTTTAGATAACAATTTAAAATACCATTTAAATCTCACGAGATTCGACGAGATTCGACAGATGTTACATGTTTCTCTACAGTCACTTCTTTGTTGAACAGCTTAAATACAAACAATCATTCCTATTATCAACTGTTTAGTTGAAGTTTACGTTAATCTGATAGAAGAAAGAAGGACAGTAAACAAACTAAAATCACTTGTTTAATCTTTTTTTCGTTACAAGCGAATGAATATTATATTAAACGAATTTATTCACCTAGTTGGTCGAGAGAGAATTGTTATTTTTAACTTTGCTGTCTCTTAAATATATTATTTATAAACATAGTTTTTAAAATATATATTTCATATAGCTTTAATTTTTAATTTTTAATCCAACTTGACAGTTTTCTTAATTGTAGCTTGTTACTAGTTGAATACTACTGGAAAGACATGGACCATTTTCGTTTGTTGAGATCATGTATACTAGCGCCATCTATTGTAATAACTTACAATTTATTAGTTATTACATGTCCCAGAAGTAACAAAGTTTCCGTATTCCATTAAAAGATGAAAAGTTCTGCTCTTTGAACAAAATTAAGAAAATAGATTTTCTTTTTATTCCAAGTTAAGACATAAAATTGACATATTTGAAAGAAATGTGTGACTTGGTTTGGAAAAAGAAATTGTGTAAAAAGAAATGTGTGACTTGGTTTGGAAAAAGAAATTGACTGACATGGGAATATATATCTCCACAACCCAGTTGTACATGATTGACAATACCTTAGTAACAATCTCGTTATGGGTATACAGATTCCCATGACCTGGATGCACATGACTGGCAATACTCGAGTAAAAAATCTCATTATGGATATATACCGTATTGGCCCGATTATAGGGCGATCTCGAATATAAGGTGACCCCCACTTTCAAAAACCATGGGAAAGAAAAAATTTAGTATCATAACGCCATTTCTTGTGTCCACAATATCTTAATATGCCGAGTTTCATTACACTGTACACAGATCATGAAACTCGGCATATTAAGGTTAAAATGTCGGACATTACTCTGTACACAGATCATTAAACTCGGCATATTAAGGTTAAAATGTCGGACATTACTCTGTACACAGATCATACAGAACCCAAAACTCGGCATATTAAGGTTAATATGTCGAACATTATGATCTTCGTACAGTAAAGACTTGAGTTTCATTTATTATCCATAGTTTAGAATTTCCCCAAAAAAAAAATTCCAACTAATTATTATTTTTTGATTTTGCGTGGATTATTTCATTAAAGCAAAAATACCAGAGGGCACAAGGGCGATCCTGTTTTTGTACATAATAAAGACAGAATCCTCATCCACTGAAATAATGGCATGTCGTTAAAAAGTGACGAAATAATGTTAGAATATCCATCTGGATAACATTATGTTTCTTGGAATATGTAAACACTAACTGCTTATATTTCTTGGAATATGTAAACACTAAGTGCTTATATTTCTTGGAATATGTAAACACTAACTGCTTATATTTCTTGGAATATGTAAACACTAAGTGCTTATATTTCTTGGAATATGTAAACGCTAACTGCTTATATTTCTTGGAATATGCAAAGACTAACTGCTTATATTTCTTGGAATATGTAAACACTAACTGCTTATATTTCTTGGAATATGTAAACACTAACTGCTTATATTTCTTGGAATATGTAAACGCTAACTGCTTATATTTCTTGGAATATGTAAAAACTAACTTCTTATATTTCTTGGGATATGTAAACACAAACTATAGTCAGAGGCTGTCCGTCTGAAACTTGATTCTAACGACACATTCCACCTGAGTGACATAGAAC
>NW_013682898.1:0-2392 GCF_000517525.1 Limulus polyphemus | reverse complement strand
CCAACAACAAGAGAGTTATTACGATGATTTCAGTATAATGCCTAGAGCTTGATGTCTATTAAAAACCAATAACAAACGGGTTTTTAGGATGATTTCAGTATAATGCCTACAGCTTGATGTTTATTAAAACCAACAATAAACGGGTTTTTAGGATGATTTCAGTATAATGCCTAGAGCTTGATGTCTATTAAAAACCAACAACAAACGGGTTTTTAGGATGATTTCAGTATAATGCCTAGAGCTTGATGTCTATTAAAAACCATTAAGAAACGAGTTTTTAGGCTGATTTCAGTATAATGCCTAGAGCTTG
The DNA here is from genome assembly GCF_000517525.1 of Limulus polyphemus. Classification (NCBI taxonomy): domain Eukaryota; kingdom Metazoa; phylum Arthropoda; class Merostomata; order Xiphosura; family Limulidae; genus Limulus; species Limulus polyphemus. The sequence goes on along the minus strand of NW_013682898.1, from coordinate 2,082 downwards.
ATGTCTATTAAAAACCAACAACAAACGGGTTTTTAGGATGATTTCAGTATAATGCCTAGAGCTTGATGTCTATTAAAAACCAACAACAAACGGGTTTTTAGGATGATTTCAGTATAATGCCTAGAGCTTGATGTCTATTAAAAACCAACAACAAACGGTTTTAGGTTGATTTCAGTATAATGCCTACAGCTTGATGTCTATTAAAAACCAACAACAAAAGGGTTTTCCACACCAACAGTTTTTATTAGGTTTTGAAATAATGAACACAGACTGGTATGATTCAAGTCATCAAAAAATATCCTAGAATATGTAAATAAATTTGCACTTAAATCAGTTCTTGTTAGAAAGCTGGACGCCGATACGCGCCACAGCGCCACCTGTATCTAACATGGATTCGTCACTTTCTATTTGGGAAGAACTTTGGAGCGAACTCTACAGATAGATTATAGTATCCAGCGGTTCCTTTCAACACACTGGCTGACATCAAGCATGCTATAATAGACAGCTGGAGTGCTGACTTGTAAGGGTGGGGGTATGAAAGCAAACACATCAGTTGTAAAGACAACTCAGATACAATCGACCAAAAACTACCGCTTTTAATGCAGGTGATTTTCTCACAGTTCTGATCACATCTCGTGATTCATGGGAGCATTCTCTACCAACACGATTGTCCAAAATAGGCATGGCATCTCTCTAAAGTGTCTTGTTTTTATTCCTAGACTAGCTACTAAAACTGATAGAGATTTCATAGATCCAGAAAATGAAGGGCTTAAATATTTTACATTTTTAAATCGGTAATCATATATTTGTTAATAGTATTAGATAGTTACTTGTTACCATATTACAGCTGACTTAACATAATTGTGTTGTTTTAGTAGAGAAGTAAGGACATAGCTATGACTGGACACTATACAATCATGTGATACATCGAACTAGACATCAATGTAGCACCACTTTGACTTCAGGCTGCATATAAACCAAAATACAACAAAATGGGCGAATGTACTTGATTAGAGGAGCATGACAGAACCTTTCTGAAGGTAAAATCAAAAATAACCTGAGATTGAGATTGAGATGGTGCCTATTTTGTAAGTTCTAGATGCAGGATCTTAAGGTATTTGCCGGACTTAGAATCAACCTATAAAGTAAATGTGGGTCCTTTTTGTATCAGAACTGTGAGAAGTCATGACCTCATTTAGTAACTGCTCTGACCAGTGAGTAATGTGGTCATTAATGTGTTAAAACTGCCGGATTGATTTATCTTATCCTTGGGCATGCCGAAAGCATTAATGTCGTGACTCTTAAAATCAGGAATTGTGTAGAGCTGGTGATGAATCGGCTTATGCTCCTTTGGTTGCTTGTTTTTCTCCTCCTCCTGCAGCATCTGATACGTAGGAGACAGTGTGATGTCAGAAGCCTTCTGGATTTTGGTGCCAGGCTTGGTTACTGTTTGACCACTAACAGAAATAAAGCAGAGTTACAGAGAGAGAACACAATTCTTGCAGGAACATGAAACTAATGGTTTTTAAATCAGGTTATAAGTTACTATTTCGAGAAGTACTTTTGTAAATAAATCAAAACGTTTACTTGCAACTACCGAGAAAGGTTTTCTTTTATGATTATTATATAAGTTTATCTATCCTGTATTTTACTGACGAATAACATATAAATAAGTCTTAGATGGCACAGAACTTGTGAGACTTAGATAAGTTGAGGGGAGGGGGGAGGAAACGGTAGAAAATATGTTAAAAACGAAAAGACTTATATTTACATCAAGTGCATAAAGAATGTTTCGGACTAAAATAAAAAACTTGTAACAGCGTTTCGGAAAGTACAGTTTGTATGTAACAACTGAAACTACACATCTATAAGCAATGTATGTAACAGGTGAACTAAAGATCTACAACTAATGTATGTAACATCTGAAACTACACATCTACAACCAATGTATGTAACAAGTGAACTATATATCTACCACTAATGTATGTAACAGGTGAACTATATATCTACCACCAATGTATGTAACAAGTGAACTATATATCTACCACTAATGTATGTAACAGGTGAACTATATATCTACCA
>NW_013682897.1:2109-2984 GCF_000517525.1 Limulus polyphemus | reverse complement strand
TATATATATATAAATATATACCATGTTCTATAAATGATTTCATTCTGCTACAACTAAAAATAATAAAGAATGATTTACTTCTTATCCATTCATTCCATTTAAGATTAAAACTTCATAAAGCTTTGAAACTGTCAAACGTTAAGACAATATTTATTAGGAGGTCGTCACACATACATACACACATACAAATGGTGTGGGCACTGACTTCAAGTTCGATAAACTTTGACTGTTAGGAAATACAAAGGTCGTCAGATGGTCACACACACATACAGATGGTGTTTCTATAAGTTGTCAGCAATTTCTAGATTTAATTCCATGTAAAACTAGTATTGATTTAACATAATAAAAGTTCTGGATACAATATTTCTTTTTAACACTTGATTCATTTTCCCAAGATAAAGATTTTACAATATAATCTATGTAAAAAGACACCTCTATTAAGGACGTATTTACATGAACAAACATTACATGTTTAACAAAACCTTTGGTACTATAAGAATCATAGTTTATAATTTTATTGAATTAGCTATGAAAACGTTTAGAAACAAAATCATGAACAAACATTACATATTTAACAAAACCTTGGGCACTATAAGAATTATAGTTTATAATTTTATTGAATTAGCTTAGCAGTGGGAAGGTAGCTAGTTATCACCACCCAATGTCTCAAATGTCACCGACGTGTATAGTGTTGTTATAACCATGTGATATTTGGTTTGAATTTCACACAAAGTTACACCAGGGATATCTGCGTTAACTGTCCCTAATTTAGCAGTGAAAGACCAGAAGAAAGACTGCCTACTCTTGGGCTACTCTCTTACTAACGAATAGTGGGATTGACTGTCACATTATAACGCTCCCACGGCTGAAAAGGC
>NW_013682897.1:0-1517 GCF_000517525.1 Limulus polyphemus | reverse complement strand
AACTACAGTAGAGGACATAGTGTTTCCATGTCTTATGTCATACTGGTGTTCTTTTAATATCGTTTTTATTTACTTTTTGTTTGTCCAATGTACATTTTACAGCAACTGCAACTGATTTGGTAAATTCCATCTTTATCATTAGTCTTTTTTTTTGGATCTTTGAGTGTTTGTAAATGGTTTGTGGAATGAACACTACTTTGTAACCTTTTAATCAGAAACCTTTAGCAATTTTTTCTCGAAATCCCAGGAAAAAATGATATTCTAATGAACTTGTTTGAGATGTCGACAATTATAGGGTCATAACCCCTATCTACTGCTACTGCTTTTAAATACATTTTTTCGCTGTGTATATCTGTAATATTAGAACATATATTAATAGCATACCAAGCATATGTGTAAAAAGTGCTTAGATTCTGACTTAAAGGGTGGTTAAAGTTATAATGTGGTGGTATGCTGACAGGAAAAGGTTTTTGAAATACAATGAATTTTAACTTATTATTGTGTTTTTTTATGAGAACTTATAAGAAGGGCAGTTCATGTTCATTGGAATCCATAGTGAATGTAATTCCTTCATCATTACCATTCATGTAGTTTAATAACTCCTTAAGGGTTTCACTTTTGTGTCGCCACACCATGAAGATACCGTCTACATATCTTTTATATCCTACAGGTTTTATTGAAACAGGAGATAAAGAGGACCCCATTGATAGACCCTTGTTGATAAAATTTATCATGAATTTTGAATAGGTAATTTTCCACACAAAGTTTAGTAAAATTGCTTAATTCTTTGATATGTTCTTATGATAGGTCTTCAATATCAAGTAATGTGTTGACTAAAGTATTTAACACTTTATCTACTGGAATATTTGTAAACAATGAAACAACATCTAGTGATACAAGTATGTCATTATCCTGGATTTCAACGTCTTTAATTTCTTTCACAAAATCAACAGAGATTTAACCGTATGTTTACATTTGTTAATATTCAAATATTCGTAACTAATAACTTAGCTAAAGAGTGTGAAGTGGAATGTAAAGTACTAGCAATTGGTCTGTATGATACATTAGATTTGTGTATTTTTGGTAAAGTGTACATTCTGGTTATATCACAGTTACTATGAATAGAATCTCTTTTCTCCTTGTCCGATAAAAATTTAGAATTTTTTACAGATTTGACTTTATCAAGTATGTTTTATGATGTGTCTTTTTTAGTTCTTTGTAGGTTTCATATTTCAGTAATTTTGATATACCATTTTCGTAATGTTTAGAGTCTACAACTACAGTTTAGTTGTCTTTATTTGTTTTAAAAAAATTATGTCTTTGCAGTTTTTTAATTCTTTTAGAACACTTCTGTAATTTTTTCTAGTATTGATCTTGTTGTCTTTATTTTTTTGCACCAGTCATGATTGTCTGATAAAATGTTAACACAGTAACTACGTATACTATTTTTTTTCATCTTCTTTTCATCTTGCTAGGCTGGTTTCTACAGCAATGGTCAATTCTTCTTTGTTGTGTTC
>NW_013682896.1:0-2393 GCF_000517525.1 Limulus polyphemus | reverse complement strand
CAGTTTACACACTTTTTAAGTCACTGTTGATCACCTTTCTTTACTTCAATCTCTCTTTTTTTGCACTGGTTTTGTAATAATTTACATGCTTTTGACTTAATACCCCTTTTTTGACAAGTTCCCCCTTTCCACCACTCTCTCCGTTATAACTTACTTGTCTTTAGCTGATTTTTAAACACTCTGCTTTGTACGTCACGTTCCTGTTAGTTAAGACCCTTTTGAATGCTATTTACCCTGTATTTTACTTTATTTTAATTACACTTACTCGACCTATCAGAACAAGATGCACTCAAATCTTTCCAAATGTTAGTTTCCTAAGGTGAGTATGTAACTTGGAATAAACACCTTCTTGGGTGAAACCAAAAACAAGGCTGGTTTCACCCAATGTGTTAGTCTTAACCTATTTTTTGTCTTTGTTTTTGGTTTCACCCAATGTGTTAGTCTTAACCTCTTTTGTTTTGTCCTTGTTTTTTAGTTTCACGCAATGCGTTAATCTTAACCCGCTTTTGGGCCTTGTTTTTGGTTTCACCCAATATGTTAATATTAACCTACTTTTGGGCCTTTTTTTTGGTTTCACCCAATGTGTTGGTCTTAACCTATTTTTTGTCCTTGTTTTTTTGTTTTTGGTTTCACCCAATATGTTAATATTAACCTATTTTTAGTCCTTGTTTTTGGTTTCACCCAATGTGTTGGTCTTAACCTATTTTTTGTCCTTGTTTTTGGTTTCACCCAATGTGTTGGTCTTAACCTATTTTTTCCAATATGTTAATCTTAACCTATTTGTTGGTTCATCCAATATGTTAATCTTAACCTATTTGTTGGTTCTTGTTTTAGGTTTCAGAAACCAAAAACAAGGGCGAACAGATAGTTAGGATTAACAGATTAGGTGAAACCATAAAGAAGGACAAACAAACAGGCTAATAGTAACACAAAAAGCCCAGTGATGAGTTTCGAATTATTCAAATGTACGTGGAATATTTCGTTAGAAAGTAAACTGTAAGAATGACTAACAATAATTTTGAGACAAACACTTTATTAAGTGTACAACAAACAACTAAATTATTGATAACGTTTCTACCTCATGAGAGGAAAACAAGTCTGACGCTATGTCTGTTAAAAGAGAGAGAGTTTCCATTGTTTCCAACAGTTATTTTCTTGCAAGTTTAGAAAGTTATTAAAAGCTACACATTGAATAAACAATTGTATGTTAATGAAGAAATAAACTTACACCGTTTCGTGTGTAAATGTTCCCTTAACAATATGGGGGGGGGGAGTACCGCAGTTCCCCTATTAACGTGACGTCATATGAATAAACGTGTACTAAACTAGTTACGCTAGCATTATTAGGAAACAGTTGAATTGTATAATACAGGTGTACTACAATGTTTATTTTACTATTACTCGGAAATACGGTTTAACTGTTTATTCTAGGTGTATTTATTCAGTTTATTCTTTCATTAAGCTAAATTCTATTTTGTAGAGAGACTTGCACGTACCTATAGCTAGTGGTTGAGAATAAAGAAAATGTTATTATTCTGTTTTGTAAAGAGATCTAGATTATATAATGAAATTATTTCCAGGTCACGTGGTGTGCATGTGTGATGACGTCAAACTTGAGCTTCTGCCAACCAGGAAGGAATGAAGGCCAAGCTGATCACGTGACCTGTTCAATATTTGAAGGCCTTCAGGTTGTTCAACATCTACTGGTTAAGGTAGGAAACCCGGCTGATGGCAGATTAGATATATAAATATTCAAATTAACTCGTAATCAGACAAGATTTGATTTGTAGACCAAGAAGTGATACGGATAACTTTAGTTTAGAATGTTTATAGCTTGACAAGGAAAACTTGAAGAAGTAAACAAGAATACTAACTCCCGATGAGAGTGAGGTACCAAAATAATGAAGACTACAAATTAGTATTTAGCTAGTTAATTGTGATGTTCCTACATTTTTATTTATAATGATTGACTGGTTTGTTTCATCACTTGAGCACCATCGCTGTGAGCGATATTTTCGGCCGTAATCCTAATAATATCTCACAAGGCTGGTTCGGTAACTTAAGAGATTAAGGTTAGCCCTAAATCTATATACTGAGTTAACAATGCAAGATTATCTTTATATTAAAGATATAATAATAATAATATATATATATATATATCAACAATCCTAACCAATGTTGTTAAGAAACTGAGCTTTAAAGAAAGAATAGACTATAACTTACAGAAGATATAAGCCCTAGTGACTTCTTTTACACGCATAATCGCATATTTTATGTCCCTGTAGGATTGTGCATCAGTATACACAGCACTATATATCATCCTGACTGAAAACATAACATATCAGTTTATGTTATACGAGTCTTTACCTATCACTTTAACTTATCTTATACAC
>NW_013682895.1:1977-3393 GCF_000517525.1 Limulus polyphemus | reverse complement strand
AAAACTGACTAAAACGACCCATATCAATGTCAACAAAATCTGGAGGAAGGAAGACTAAAAGTCCGTTATAACAGTCGACCAAATATAGTTGAAAACTGACTAAAACGACCCATATCAATGTCAACAAAATCTGGAGGAAGGAAGACCAAAAGTCCGTTATAACAGTCGACCAAATATAGTTGAAAACTGAATAAAACGACCCGTATCAATGTCAACAAAATTTAGTGGACGGAAGACTGAAAGACCTTTACAACAGTCGACAAAATATAGTTTAAGAAGGATTAAAAATACCATTATGAAAGTCATTAAAATATAGTTTAAGAAAGTTTCATATCTGTATTTTTAGTGTCGAAGATATCTAGTCTAAGAAGGTCTAAAAAGTCAGTTATGAAAGTCGACAAAATCGAGTGCAAGAAAACTAAAAACACGTTTTCAAAGTCAACAAAATCTAGTGGAATACTGACTAAAACGAACCATATCAATGTCAACAAAATCTAGTGGAAGGAAAACTAAAAGACCTTTATAACAGTCGACAAAATATAGTTTAAGAAGGATTAAAAATACCATTATGAAAGTCATAAAAATATAGTGTAAGAAAGACTAAAAATACCGCTATCAAAGTCGAAAATATCTAGTCTAAGAAGGCCTAAAAAGACAGTTATGAAAGTCGACAAAATCGAGTGGAAGAAAACTAATAACACGATTTCAAAATCAACAAAATCTAGTGGAAAAAGGCCTAAAAGGACCCTTATCAATGTCAACAAAACCTGGAGGAAGGAAGACTAAAAGACTGTTATAACAGTCGACAAAATATAGTGGAAAAATGACTAAAAGGACCCATATCATTGTCAACAAAATCTAGTGGAAGGAAGACTAAAAGACCGTTATAACAGTCGACAAAATATAGTTTAAGAAGGATTAAAAATACCATTATGAAAGTCATTAAAATATAGTGTAAGAAAGACTAAAAACACAGTAATCAAAGTCGAAAAAATCTAAAGGTAGATGGAATAAAAAGACCGTTATGAAAGTCGAAAAAACCTATATTAACAAGGACTAAAAAGACCGTTATCAAAATAGAAAAAATCGAGAGTAAATAGACTAAAAAGACCATTATGAATTTAAAAAAATCTAATATAAGAAGGACTAAAAAGACTGTTGTCAACGTCGACCAAATCTAATGTAAGAAGTAGTAAATGAACCGTTATCAAAGTCAACAAAATCTAGAGTAATAAGGACTAAAATGGCCGTTATAATAGTCAAGAAAATCTAGTGTTTGAAGGTCTAAAAAGACCGTTATCAAAGTTGAAAACATCTAGTGTAAGAAGGACTAAAAATGTCGTTATCAAAGTCGACAAAATTTAGTGTAAAAAGACTAAAAGACCATTATGAAATTAAAAACATCTAGTGTAAGGA
>NW_013682895.1:0-977 GCF_000517525.1 Limulus polyphemus | reverse complement strand
TTCGACAATTTTCTTCCACTCGATTCTAAAAACACGTTTTCAAAGTCAACAAAATTTAGTGGAAAACTGATTAAAACGAGCCATATCAATGTCAACAAAATCTAGTGGAACGAAAACTAAAAGACCTTTATAACAGTCGACAAAATATAGTTTAAAAAGATTAAAAATACCATTATGAAAGTCATTCTAATATAGTGTAAGAAATACTAAAAATACAGCTATGAAAGTCGAAAATATCTAGTCTAAGAAGGCGTAAAAATACAGTTATGAAAGTCGACAAAATCGAGTGGAAGAAAACTAAAAACACGTTTTCAAAGTCAAGGAAATTTTGTGGAAAACGGACTAAAAGGACCCTTATCAATGTCAACAAAATCTGGAGGAAGGAAGACTAAAAAACCGTTATAACAGTTTACAAAATATAGTGGAAAACTGACTAAAACGACCCATATCAATGTCAACAAAATCTAGTGGAAGGAAGACTAAAAGACCGTTTTAAACTATATTTTAATGACTTTCATAATGGTATTTTTAATCCTTCTTAAACTATATTTTGTCGACTGTTATGTCTTTCGCGGTATTTTTATTTTCGACTTTGAGACTAAATAAAGAAGGCCTAAAAAGACTGTTATGAAAGTCGACAAAATCGAGTGGACGAAAACTAAAAACATGTTTTCAAAGTCAAGAAAATCTATTGGAAAACGAACCTAAAAGGACCCTTATCAATGTCAACAAAATCTGGAGTAAGGAAGACCAAAAGACCGTTATAACAGTCGACAAAATATAGTGGAAAACTGACTAAAACGACCCATATCAATGTCAACAAAATCTAGTGGAAGGAAGACTAAAAGACCGTTATAACAGTCGACAAAATATAGTTTAAGAAGAATTAGAAATACCATTATAAAGGCATTAAAATATAGTTTAAGAAAGACTAAAAATACCGCTATCAAAGTCGAAAATATCTAGTCTAAGAAGGC
>NW_013682894.1:0-2394 GCF_000517525.1 Limulus polyphemus | reverse complement strand
AGTTTGACGAGCTTCGTTCGTCGTACAGAAATATTGGGATAATATTTTTATACATTTACGAAAACAGTGCCAATTATAATGTAGAAAAATATGACTCATGCACGGACTTTGGTGTAATTAATTTAGATTGATTACGTTACTTCTGTAACTAATTATTATTTCATCTTTGTTGGATTTCGCGCAAAGCTACTCGAGTAGCCAGCATTACTGGCCGCCTACTTTTCGGCTACTCTTTACCACGTCTGAAGGGTTGAGTATGTTTGGCGATGGATTTCGATCCCACAATCCGGAGGTTGAGAATCGAACGCCTTAACAACCAGGCTAAGCCCATAACTAACGGAATACTGTCAAACAAAAATGGTGGTTTGAATCCCATCACCGAACATGCTCGTCCTTTTGAGCCGTGGGAGTGTATAATGTGACGGTCAATCCCACTTTTCTTTCATAAAAGAGTAGCCCAAACGTCGGCGGCGAGTGTTGTTGACTAGCTGCCTTCCCTCTAGTCCATCATTACAAATTTAGGGACGACTAGCGCAGATAGAATAAAGAAGTGTAGAATTTAGAAAAGCCGGAAAACGTTTACACCCACAATCACGTAGAAATGAATGTAAAATAGTTATAGCGTTCTATAATTAATAATGACAACTGGCTTGATTCTAAAACAAAAAAATATTGTTACCTTTCCTTGTCATACAAACGTAGTTCTTTAAGTAAGAGCAACCGTGGTCGTTCCATTTCATGTTCTGAGGCTTCAACTCGACACAGTGGTCTTTACCTGGAGCTGACGGTTCTCCTATATCCCAGTTAAAGAAATCTGCAGCAACGCTGTTTACCCACTCGTATCCACCTGAAAATGTAATATGGAAAGCGAAAAAAAAATTGATATGGTAAACAAAAACGTGATATCCAAACAAAAAAAACGTGACATGGAAAACAAAAAAATGTGTCATGGAAAGTAAAAAAAATGTGTCATGGAAAGTGAAAAATGCGATATGGTAAACAAAACAAATGTGACATAGAAAGGGAAAAAATGTAATATAGTAAGCAGAAAAATAAATAACAGATCTTATTGTCCTAGCATTGTTTTTCTCTTACTAGGGTACATTTTCATATATAAAGTTTTCTGTGTTTGGAATTTGCAGAATTTTTTGTTTATTTTATAATTTTTACATAAATCTACACAGAGGACTATCTGCGAATATTTGTCCCTAGTGTTAATTTTACAAACTAGAAGTAAGTCTGTTAATCAGAAGCACCGAGTGATATATCTTGGGATTCTCCTCTGACCAAATAGTGGGATTTCATTTTAAATGTCATAGCACCTATCTCGGAAACGAGACTTGAACCATGAACCCAACGATTAATAGTCTAATGACGCTACCAACTTGGCTCTGTTGTGCAAAGAAAAACAAAAAACTAGCACATAAACCATTTAGTTTAACTTCAAGACAAAAATTAAACATTTACTAACTTATATCGACCATGAACAAAGAAACATTTACTAACTTGTATCGGCCATGAACAAAGAAACATTTACTAACTTGTATCGACCATGAACAAAGAAACATTTACTAACTTGTATCGACCATGAACAAAGAAACACTTACTAACTTGTATCGACCATGAACAAAGAAAGAAACATTTACTAACTTGTATCGACCATGAACAAAGAAACATTTACTAACTTGTATCGACCATGAACAAAGAAAGAAACATTTACTAACTTGTATCGACCATGAACAAAGAAACATTTACTAACTTCTATCGACCATGAACCTCGCTGCAAACAATCAGATAAGTCGACCTCTTCAAATATCTCTTATTATACTCGTGGGATTAAAGTATCCAATCCCTAACCCTAAACCCCTACCCATCATCGTGGGATTCAAGTATCCAATCTCTAACCCTAAACCCCTACCCATCATCGTGGGATTCAAGTATCCAGTCCATAACCCGAAACCCCTACCCATCATCGTGGGGTTCAAGTATCCCATCAATAGCCCCAAACACCTACTGACAGTCGTGGGATTCAAGTATCCAGTCCATAGCCCTAAACTCCTACTGACCATTGTGGGATTTAAGTATCCAGTCCATAGCCCTAAACTCCTACTCACCATCGTGTCATTCAAGTAGTCCAATCTATAGCCCTAAACTCCTACTGACCATTGTGGGATTCCAGTATCCAATCCATAGCCCTAAACTCTCACCATCGTGGGATTCAAGTATCCAGTCCATAGCCCTAAACTCTCACCATCGTGGGATTCAAGTATCCAGTCCATAGCCCTAAACTCCTACTCACCATTGTGGGATTCAAGTAGTCCAATCCATAGCCCTAAACTCCTACTCACCATCGTGTCATTCAAGTAGTCCAATCTATAGCCCTAAACTCCTACT
>NW_013682893.1:1157-2683 GCF_000517525.1 Limulus polyphemus | reverse complement strand
GTACAACTACTCCATGAACACTTAGGTGTAACTCTAGTTACGGAATTTATAACCACCATATTCATCTTTAGCGTTACTTGGTACAACTACTTTATGCACACCTAGTTAGTGCATGTGTATCCACCATACTTACCATTAACCCTTCTTGGTACAACAACTCCATGAACACCTAGGTGTAACTATAGTTATCGAATTTATAACCACCATACTCATCTTTGTCGTTATTGGGTACAACAGCTCCACAAACACCTAGGTGTAACTCTAGTTACCGAATTTGTAACAACCATACTCATCTTTGTCGTTATTGGGTACAACAGCTCCACGAACACCTAGGTGTAACTCTAGTTACCGAATTTATTACCACTATACTCATCTTTAGTCTTACTTGGTACAACTACTCCATGAACACTTAGGTTTAACTCTAGTTACAGAATTTATAACCACCATAATCATTTTTAGCCTTACTTGGTACAACTACTCCATGAACACTTAGGTGTAACTCTAGTTACCGAATTTATAACCACCATATTCATCTTTAGCTTTACTTGGTACAACTACTCCATGAACACCTAGGTGTAACTCTAGTTACAGAATTTATAACCACCATTCTCATCTTTAGCCTCACTCGGTACAACTACTCCAAGAACACTTAGGTGTCACTTTATTTACCGAATTTATAACCACCATACTCATCTTTGGCGTTATTTGGTACAACAGCTCCACGAACACCTAGGTGTAACTCTAGTTACCGAATTTATAACCACCATTCTCATCTTTTACCTTACTTGGTACAACTACTCCATGAAAACCTTGGTGTAACTCTAGTTACAGAATTTATAACACTATACACATCTTTAGTCTTACTTGGTACAACTACTCCATGAACACTTAGGTTTAATTCTAGTTACATAATTTTTAACCACCATAATCATTTTTAGCCTTACTTGGTACAACTACTCCATGAACACTTAGGTGTAACTCTAGTTACCGAATTTATAACCACCATATTCATCTTTAGCTTTACTTGGTACAACTACTCCATGAACACCTAGGTGTAACTCTAGTTACCGAATTTATAACCACCATACTCATCTTTAGCCTTACTTGGTACAACTACTCCCTCAACACCTAGGTGTAACTCGAGTTTCCGAATGTATAACCACCATACTCATCTTTAGCCTTACTTGGTACAACTACTCTATGAACACCTAGGTGTAACTCTAGTTACTGAATGAGTAACCTCATACTCATCTTTAGCGTTATTTGGTACAACAACTCCACGAACACCTTGGTGTAACTCTAGTTTCCGAATGTATAACCACCATACTCATCTTTAGCCTTACTTGGTACAACTACTCTATGAACACCTAGGTGTAACTCTAGTTACTGAATGAGTAACCTCATACTCATCTTTAGCGTTATTTGGTACAACAACTCCACGAACACCTAGGTGTGACTCAACTTACAAAATTTATAACCACCATACACATCTGTAGCGTTATTTGGTACAACTACTCCATGAACAC
>NW_013682893.1:0-868 GCF_000517525.1 Limulus polyphemus | reverse complement strand
ACTCGAGTTAACGAGTTTCTAACCACCATATTCGTCTTCAGCCTTACTTGGTACAACTACTCCATGAACACTTAGGTGTAACTCTGGTTACAGAATTTATAAACGCCATTCTCATCTTTAGCCTTACTTGGTACAACTACTCCATGAACATTTAGGTTTAACTCGAGTTAACGAGTTTCTAACCACCATATTCGTCTTCAGCCTTACTTGGTACAACTACTCCATGAACACTTAGGTGTAACTCTGGTTACAGAATTTATAAACGCCATTCTCATCTTTAGCCTTACTCTGTACAACTACTCCATGAACATTTAGGTTTAACTCGAGTTAACGAGTTTCTAACCACCATATTCGTCTTCAGCCTTACTTGGTACAACTACTCCATGAACACTTAGGTGTAACTCTGGTTACAGAATTTATAACCGCCATACTCATCTTTAGCCTTACTTGGTACAACTACTCCATGAACACTTAGGTTTAACTCGAGTTAACGAGTTTCTAACCACCATATTCGTCTTTAGCCTTACTTGGTACAACTACTCCATGAACACTTAGGTGTAATTCTGGTTACAGAATTTATAACCGCCATACTCATCTTTTGCCTTACTTAGTACAACTACTCCATGAACACTTAGGTGTAACTCTAGTTACCGAATTTATAACCACCATACTCATCTTTAGCCTCACTTGTTACAACTACTCCATCAACACCTAGGTGTAACTCTAGTTTCCGAATTTATAACCACCCTACTCAACTTTAGCCTTACTTGGTACAACTACTCTTTGAACACCTAGGTGTAACTCTAGTTACTGAATGTGTAACCCCATACTCATCTTTAGCGTTATTTGGTACAACAACTCCACGAAC
>NW_013682892.1:1828-2622 GCF_000517525.1 Limulus polyphemus | reverse complement strand
TTCTTCTCCAATTTTGGGATGTAGGTACACTTTATCGTTGAGCAGTTACATGCATAGTTTCACCTTCCTACTATTCGTTTTAAGTGAGTTATGGAAGGTTTTGCGTTTTGTACCAGTACTTCATCCCATTTAGACGAATCTTCGTAAAATTTCATATGAAGGTTCGTGGAAACATTGAGCATTTACATACAAAATTCTAACTTTCTAGTATTACTATTAAGATTTTCGTGATCGCTTTATGTTACTCTTTTATTGGCTTGCCTAAAGGCGTATGTGTACTGCAGTGAAGCTTTTGGTTACTGATTGTTTCTCGATTTCTTGTTTCCAGAGGGTCCTGAATTGGTAGTTCTTCTCCAATTTTGGGATGTAGGTACACTTTATCGTTGAGCAGTTACATACATAGTTTCACCTTCCTACTATTCGTTTTAAGGGAGTTATGGAAGGTTTTGCGTTTTGTACCGGTACTTCGTCCCATTTAGACGAATCCTCTTCATATTTCATATGAAGGTTCGTGGAAATCTTGAACATTTACATACAAAATTCTAACTTTCTAGTATTACTATTACTATTTTCGTGATCGCTTTATGTTTCTCTTTTATTGGCTTGCCAAAAGGCGTATGTGTACTGCAGTGAAGCTTTTGGTTACTGATTGTTTCACGATTTCTTGTTACTAGAGGTTCCTGAATTGATAGTTCTTCTCCAATTTTGGCATGTAGGTACACTTTATCGTTGAGCAATTACATACATAGTTTCACCTTCTTACTATTCGTTTTAAGGGAGTTATGGAAGGTTTT
>NW_013682892.1:0-1600 GCF_000517525.1 Limulus polyphemus | reverse complement strand
GATTGTTTCTCGATTTCTTGTTTCCAGAGGGTCCTGAATTGATAGTTCTTCACGAAATTTGGTATGTAGGTACATTTTATCGTTGCGCAGTTACATGCAGACTTTCACCTTCCTACTATTCGTTTTAAGGGAGTTATGGAAGGTTTTGCGTTTTGTACCGGTACTTCGTCCCATTTAGACGAATCTTCTTCATATTTCATATGAAGGTTGTGGAAATCTTGAGCATTGACATACAAAATTCTAACTTTCTAGTATTACTATTACGATTTTTGTGGTCGCTTTATGTTTCTCTTTTATTTGCTTGCCTCAAGGCGTTTGTGTACTGAACTGAAGCTTTTGGTTACTGATTGTTTCTCGATTTCTTGTTTCCAGAGGGTCCTGAATTGATAGTTCTTCACGAAATTTGGTATGTAGGTACATTTTATCGTTGCGCAGTTACATGCAGACTTTCACCTTCCTACTATTCGTTTTAAGTGAGTTATGGAAGGTTTTGCGTTTTGTACCGGTACTTCGTCCCATTTAGACGAATCTTCGTAAAATTTCATATGAAGGTTCGTGGAAATCTTGACCATTTACATACAAAATTCTAACTTTCTAGTATTACTATTAAGATTTTCGTGATCGCTTTATGTTACTCTTTTATTGGCTTGCCTAAAGGCGTATGTGTACTGCAGTGAAGCTTTTGGTTACTGATTGTTTCTCGATTTCTTGTTTCCAGAGGGTCCTGAATTGATTGTTCTTCTCCAACTTTGGGATGTAGGTACACTTTATCGTTGAGCAGTTACATGCATAGTTTCACCTTCCTACTATTCGTTTTAACGGAGTTATGGAAGGTTTTGCGTTTTGTCCTTCTACTTCGTCCCATCTAGTCGAATCTTCTTCAAATTTAATATGAAGGTTCGTGGATACCTTGAGCATGTTCATACAAAATTCTAACTTTCTAGTTTTACTTTTACGATTCTTGTAAAAGAGTAACATAAAACAACCTTCACTACAGTACACATATGCTTTCAGGCAAACCAATGTTTTTGGTTACTGATTGTTTCTCAATTACTTGTTACCAGAGGGTCCTAAAACCTTCCATAACTCACTTAAAACGAATAGTAGGAAGGTGAAAGTCTGCATGTAACTGCGCAACGATAAAATATACCTACATACCAAATTTTGTGAAGAACTATCAATTCGCGTTTTGTACCGGTACTTCGTCCCATTTAGACGAATCTTCGTCAAATTTCATATGAAGGTTCGTGGAAACCTTGAGCATTTACATACAAAATTCTAACTTTCTAGTATTACTATTACGATTTTTGTGGTCGCTTTATGTTACTCTTTTATTGGCTCTCCTAAAGGCGTATGTCTACAGCAGTGAAGTTTTTGGTTACTGATTGTTTCTCGATTTCTTGTTACCAGAGGATCCTGAATTGATAGTTCTTCTCCAATTTTGGCATGTAGGTACACTTTATCTTTGGGCAATTACATGCATAGTTTCACCTTCCTACTATTCGTTTTAAGGTAGTTATGGAAAGTTGTGCGTTTTGTACCGGTACTTCGTCCCATTTACTCGAATCTTCTTCAAATTTCATATGAAGGTTCGTGGAAA
>NW_013682891.1:0-2395 GCF_000517525.1 Limulus polyphemus | reverse complement strand
GTGTTAAAAGTTATCTATTAAGAAACACATTAAAGCCATAACAACAACCTTCAAATCGTGCAGTAGATTAGGGTCCATTGACAGAAGCCTTTCGTTAACCAAAAGGTTACTTTATATCTGTGTGTGTGTGTGGGAGTGAGGGATAGGGGGAGGGCAAGTATATTTATGTATACGTATAGATAAGATTTATGTTTCAAATGTCGTTCTTTTTTTTCAGGAACAAACTAAAGTCACTGTGGGGAGAAGTGGTGATGGGATACTTTGTATTCAAATTACTGGTAAGTAGATGTTTTCTGGATATCAGATTTTTGACATTTAGTATAAGATCTGTCTAGGGATACTTATTTATTATATTCGTGTTGTTACTCGGTGTGCTGGTAATGTTTTGTTTTCCTAAAGACGTGACCTGTTTCCGTATTTCTCTAACTTTGGTCGAGCCACGAACAGAAATACACACCTGTCTGTCTGTTTGTTTATCCACGTAATTATTATAAATTAATACACCCATAATACTATCAATCCTTACTGATTTATCATGAAATATGAAAGTTCAAAAGATTGACTTCATTAACAGTTATGGTATATCTACTCACACGTGACACTAAGAAAGATCAGTTTAAAGACACGTGACACCGAGAAATATCAACTTAGAGACACGTGACACCGAAAAATATCAACTTAAAGACACGTGACACAGATAAATATCAAATTAACGACTCGTGACACTAAGAAAGATCAACTTAGAAACACGTGACACTAAGAAAGATCAGGTTAAAGACACGTGACACCGAGAAATATCAACTTAGAGACACGTGACACTGAAAAATATCAACTTAGAGACACGAGACACTAAGAAATATCAACTTAGAAACACGTGACACTGAAAAATATCAACTTAGAAACACGTGACACTGAAAAATATCAACTAAAAGACACGTGCACTAAGAAAGATCAGCTTAAAGACACGTGACACCGATAAATATCAAATTAACGACACCTGACACTAAGAAAGATCAACTTAGAGACACGTGACACCGATAAATATCAACTGAAAGACAGACACGTGACACTAAGAAAGATCAAATTAAAAGTCACGGGTTAGACTAGACTACACGGGTTACACTACTACTGAATTGTTGAACGTTTCGTTTATATGTAATACATTACTACTGAATAGTTGAACGTTTCGTCTGTATGTAATACACTACTACTGAATTGTTGAACGTTTCGTCTATATGTAATACACTACTACTGAATAGTTGAACGTTTCGTTTATATGTAATACATTACTACTGAATAGTTGAACGTTTCGTTTATATGTAATACACTACTACTGAATAGTTGAACGTTTCGTCTATATGTAATACACTACTACTAAATAGTTGAACGTTTCGTTTATATGTAATACATTACTACTGAATAGTTGAACGTTTCGTCTATATGTAATACACTACTACTGAATAGTTGAACGTTTCGTTTATATGTAATACACTAGTACTGAATAGTTGAACGTTTCGTCTATATGTAATACACTACTACTGAAGGGTTGACATAAAAGTATCTAGCCTCTGATGAACAAACCGAAACTATGTACATCAGAAACTCAACATGTAAAGTACAATCTCACCAGTAGTCGGGTCTTAACTATAAAACCTGCACTTGTAAATATCAAGTGAAACACTACATACAGCTTTAATCCTAACAATAATAATTGTGGTTTCACGACTCGAATATTATCGATTGCGTTTCTTAGAACGTTTCATGCTTTAATATATTCGCCAAAATAAGTTTGATATCTTTACCCTAATTAGGACAGTGTTTTCTCTGACTAGGACAATGTTTGCCGACACAAAACTGTCATCATTAACTAGTGTTTTTTCAGTATAACAACAATTCTGTTATCAATGTATTGGACAAATTCATGAACTCAGAGCTCCAGGGTTTCTATCCACTAGTTAGATTCCTATGCCTTGTGTGACACGTCATTACTCAAGTTTACTTGACCACACAGGAGTCTCGAGATGAGGAGAAAATGGACGAGAAAGAGTGGAAGAAGTACGTTAAGCATATTGATTTGATGTATCTATCGAGCGTAGAAGCCCTTGGCAACAGCTACTAAGAAAATAAGCAGTCATTGACAAAACGTTTTTAAATTTCATGGGTTAGATAGGCCTAATGAGCTAGTTCCTTTTGTAGGGTCTAATAGCGTGGAAGTTGACTTCTGAAGGAATATTAAATTAATTAATTAAATATTATTTCCACAAAGAAAATGTAAACCATTTATCAGACTAGGAGTGTACAAGTAGATTTGTTAACACAGTAACAATATGTGGCAGATCTGTGTAAACTAGTATAAATATATTGTGTTAACACAGCAACAATATGTGGCAGATCT
>NW_013682890.1:0-2396 GCF_000517525.1 Limulus polyphemus | reverse complement strand
TTCATTTTTAATTCATATCCTCGGTTTCGTTATGTGAGTTAACCTGTAATCAACTGTCATGCTGGATACATCATAACATCCATAGCAAATTAACCCTTAAAGAACATAGCTGCTAAAATAGGTCGTTCCTGATTTTTTAGTTCAACATCAAACAACTCCAAGATTTCAACTGTACAGCAAGTACTTGGAATAAGGTAAAAGGCTGGGGTTGTTTTCGTTATGTAATAGAAATTCTGATATTTTTTATCCATTTTTTCCGAAATAGGATGACGTTTGAGAGTGGGGATTCTCCTGATGAGAAACCAAACTTTACTAGGTACAACTTCACGACAAGAAACATGTCATTTCGCTATACCAAACAGAACAAAAGTTGATTTATGTAACCAGCAGTTTTACGAACACAGTAGCAGCTGGCGAAGCGAACATTCTGAGCAACAAAGAAAATATTCTGATCATTCGAATGACACCACAACCATTCTTAGTAAATCTGTAAGAAGTTTTTAAGGAAGACAAACGTTCTCTACTATAAAATGTCATGTAAATAAAAATATAGAAAGTATTGCATCAATGACAAGAGGAAAGAAAGTTTGGAGCCCAGCTGTTGTACCAACGAAAATAGTAAATTCGCTTTATTGTCTGCAAACAGTAATGTAAGCCAATAAATGTACATTTACTTAAAGGTAGCTAAAATAAATAATTTGTTGAATAGAAAAGAACGTCCATAGTATCGCATTATAGTATCTTTACTTCATAGCTAATCACGATATTTCTAACTTGTTTTCTTCATAGCCAATAATAATATTTCTAGCCAATCAGAATGTTTCTAACTTGCTTGCTTCATAGCCAATAATAATATTTCTAGCCAATCAGAATGTTTCTAACTTGCTTGCTTCATAGCCAATCAAAATGATACTAACTTCTTTACTTCATAGCTAATCAGAATGTTTTTAGCTTGTTTACACCATAACTGATAACAATTTTTATCCTATTTCCTTCCTGGCTAATAAAAATGTTTCTAACCTGTTTACTTCATAGAATGTTTGTAGCTGTTTTTTACTTCATAGCCAATCAGAATAATTGTAGCTTGTTTTATTTCATAGCCAATCAGAATGATTGTAGCTTGTTTATTTCATAGCCAATTAGAATGTTTCTAAACTGTACACTTGATAGCTAATCAGCGTGTTCCTTTCGTATATACTTTGTAGCAAGCCAGTACGTTAGTATTTTAAACTTCAAAACCAATCAAATTGTTTAAATATTGAGCTTGCCTTGTGATTGGTGCACAACAGCAGCATAATATACAGGGTGTCTAATAATAAACACGTCTAGTGTTGTGTAACGATAGGCGTTTCTTTAAGATTGGATAAGGAACTCAAAGAACAGAAGTAGTGATTAGGGTTTGATTTAAGCAACGCATTAATATCAAATAAATATGTTTTATATAATTCTTCTTCTACATTTTAAGAATCTGAAGAAGAAGTAGAATGACATATTTTGGATTGTGAACACGATTGTATGTTTTACATTCCTTTGCTCATCAGTCCTCTTAATCTTGTGATTTCTTATTCTTTAACTAACGCGGGAAACAATGTAGATGGCGTTACGTAGTTATTGTTTCTATAAAACCGAAACATTTCATAAGATTTATACTGGAGACAATCAGTTTTATTGTTTCTGTGAGTATCCAGAAGATAAAACGACCAAAGATATTATTAACAAATGCTTTAGAAACTAATAAGTCGAAGAATTGTTAGATTTGTTATTTTTTCCTATCTTTCCAAAGGTTGGATAAAATTCATTTATCTACACGTAATGTTGTTCAGTAAGTTACATATAAATCTAACTAACGGAGCAGAGGCTTTGTCTTCAGGATCGTTAGCTAAACGTGACTTCTTTTCTTAGTTGATTCTATATTGCTATGTTCTATTTCTTCTTTAGTTAAATATAAGTTACTTTGAAGACTGCCTGTTACTGGTAATTTTGATCAACACGTTTCACTAGTTCATTTGAACTGTTACATAATATGCAAACCCAGTACAAACAAACTCTGACATTTGTTTTTTAACGAAACCAGAGAAGAGACCTAAAACCGTGAAATACACGAAAATGTTCCTCACAAAATATGGGACATCATCCACAGATGAAACACAAACCCGAAACCCCCACACCCTTCGTGCGAAACCACTTTTTGTCTAATCACTATTACTTTGTACTAACAAAACAATTTGATTTACTTACCGGGTCTGGGGATGTTTGTTAGTAGCCATGGTAACAAAAACACACCCCCACTTCCAAACAAACCTTTCACAACACGCATGCGTGTATCTTACACGTTCGTTGAGAATAGCTCTTTCAACAATAATTGTTCTTTCTATTTCATTATATGTACTACATAG
>NW_013682889.1:0-2397 GCF_000517525.1 Limulus polyphemus | reverse complement strand
GAAGACACTATGGTATTATGGTATGAGAAGACACACATCTGTTTCTCATTTTAATACTAAATTGAAATTATTTAATTTTATGCATCGGGGACTAATTATAAACTGAAGGAGGAAGAAAATATTTTGTTTTGTCTGTTATGCCTTCTTAACCTTCAGAAACCCCTCTTATACAAACGTGAGAGCAACCCCCCCCTCAAAAAACAGAAGAAACTCTTCGAAATAACAACACATAAATTAGAAGTTAACCTCTGAAATATTATTATTTTAAGCATTAAATAAAATACAATAATGAATAAATACGATTCTATACATTTCATTAAATATGCTACTACATAGATTCAAAAACATTCCTTTAACTCTGTAAACATTCCTTTAACACTGTAAACATTCCTTTAACACTGTAAACATTCCTTTAACACTGTAAACATTCCTTTAACTCTGTAAACATTCCTTTAACACTGTAAACATTCCTTTAACTCTGTAAACATTCCTTTAACTCTGTAAACATTCCTTTAACACTGTAAACATTCCTTTAACTCGATATTTCACACAATATTCTCAACGTTTCAGTTTTAATTTTCGATCTTTCACACAATATTCTGTACGTTTCACTTTTAATTTCCAGTGTTTCATACAGTTTTTGTACTCGTTAAGAAATAGTTAAGTTACCCGTTAATTTCGCAACAATGTCTGTTTGTTTATTGTTTAGCTGAACAATGATGTTAACCTATTGGTTTAGTTCCCTTGACTGTAGTAGATGAACTACAAAAACATTTTGAGTAATGATAATTTGGAAACATCCTAAACGCCGTGGAAAGATAATTTTGTTTAAGCGTATATTAAATACCCTTGATGTCATGTAATGTAATGAAACTTTTATTTCTCGTATGAAGAAATTTAACTTAACATGAAATTTTATTTAGTAAGTAATATAATAAAGTTATCCCGTAGAGCAAGAGCATTTCGAGAAATGAACTGAATCTTATCAGATTTGAACAACAACAACAACAACAACAAAAAACGAAGCTTTCATTTCCGTTTTCGGACTCGGTGTCTCGGCGCTTTCATCAAAACTTCATATCGTGCGTGAGTTTTACAGCTGCTGCAGCCAAGCGGAATTTAATGGAAACGAATAGAGGGATTTCGGGGAGTTTTAATTTTCTATCGGTGTTTCTGAACTTAACGTGAATTCATTAACAACAGCATCGTACGACGTAAATCTATGAATATATCATTACACATTTTCTCCCTGTTAAAGGAATGTTTACAGTGTTAAAGGAATGTTTACAGATCGAAGACGTAAATCTATGAATGTATCATTACACACTTTCTTCCAGTTAAAGGAATGTTTACAGTGTTAAAGGAATGTTTACAGAAAATTAAAACTGAAACGTTCGAGAATATTGTGTGAAATATCGAAAATTAAAACTGAAACGTTCAGAATATTGTGTGAAATATCGAAAATTAAAACTGAAACGTTCAGAATATTGTGTGAAATAATACAAATTAAAATCAATATGTTATTCTAACATTTTTGTGTGTTCAAATTCTTTACAAACCGTAAATAATTGAAGACATTTAGATTATAATAAATAAAGAGAGAGAAAAATGGATGCTAATTTTTCCTATCCATGAAATCCAATTCAACTCATAAAGAGTGAATTTCCCATACAGAAACATTCAGCAAATTTATTAAAAAGCTAATAAAAAATATTGTTTGTTGTAAGCGTAAAACTGCACAATGGACTATCCGTATTGTACCACCCACGGGTATCGAAACTCGATTTTTATCGTCATAAGCTTTTTGACTTTCCGCTGAATCACTGGGGGACCTGTACTATATGTTCTAAGTATACTGCAGATATCGAACCTTGAATTTTAGAATAAAAAAATACTTTGGCCTACAGTTGATCCAAGGGTGGGGGTATAACAAATGAAGATTGTATGAGAAATTATTTTGGGGGGGGGGATATTTTAAATTTAATGGCCCTGCCCAAACAAAACCTCGGTCAACAGCAACCTTACGAACTAGCAACGCTAAAATCTGAGGTTCAATTTCCCTCAATTAACAGAGCGCACACAACATATTGTTAGAACAACGACTCTTAATCGAATCCGTAAAAAAAAAAAAAACGAAAAAAGTTCTATCCTAAGCCTATTCCATTAAAGAATTGCATCTGAAAATCAATTATGAACAGACTTCAACAACATTTCAAGCCACCTAGAAATTATAAACGGAAGTGGTCCAAAAACTCACGTAATTACCTAGTATCTGTTTGTCCAGTGGGACGACCAAACTTGTATCTTTTGTGTTATTAAAGCCTAATTTGTTTTTGTCTGTCTCGCATTCCTTTTATTCGGTGGAAAAAAAAACACTGGTTATGTGAATACCCCCCC
>NW_013682888.1:0-2397 GCF_000517525.1 Limulus polyphemus | reverse complement strand
GTTTTTAAGTAAACAAATATCCAGTGATATTGTGTTTTTAAGTGAACAAATAATCCAGTGATATTGTGTTTTTAAGTAAACAAATATCCAGTGAAATTAGCGATTTATACGTATAGTTGGTGTTTTATTTTGGTTATCCTTAAGACGATCCAAGTAAATCAAAGCAGTCGTCTGAGAATCAGTATTAAGGGTGACGTGTCTATAAACAGAGATAATTTTGACATTTTCAATATTCACGCTATTTTTTCTTATATTTTACTGTTACTACAATCAGCCAGATTTTGTTGAAACTTAATTTACAGAATTAGTACGTGGAACCGCCGATACTTGAAACGTTAATTTTTATCTAATTTTACCAATATTACAGTGAAGTTATATCGTTTATGACTTTGTTTGAAGTCAGGCCTACCAGTGGGTGAACGTTAAGTTTACGGACTTGCAGATAAAGTTCGATTTCCCGAGGTGAACAGAGTACAAATAAGTATTTGTGTTGGTTTTCAGTAAAACAAACATATTAAAGTGAGTTCAATTTGACACATAATAGTTAACTTTAATTTATATTATCCAACTCAAAATCAACCCATTAGGTTATATTATCCACTGAGAACTCAAAATCTACCCACATCGTCAATGATTGTGAATATATTAGTGTGTTAAACATCCGGTAGGTGAATTACCAACCCCAACTATCGTGAATATAATTCCATGTTAGTCCATAGTTACATAAATATTAAACTCTTACAGTAACGTTCATTCCGGATATGCTTAGGCCCTACAGTGTTTTAGTAAAACTAAACGTTCAAGCTTTAAGAAGCTTATAAGCTACAATTCTTTAGCAAACGAACTTCGCAACCACTCTGTTCCAGAAGTTTTGTGTAAAACTATAAAAAGAACTATCTGCATATAGCCGCCCTTAGTTTGATATGTTTGTTTGTTAAGCACAAGGCTACACAATGAGCGTATCGAAACCAGGGTTTCAGCGTTATAAGCCTTCAGACTTGTCGCTGTGTCACTAGGGGGTAAATTTGAACTGATAGACGTGAAGGAAATCAGCCCCCACCGCTAATTCTTGGATTCATAATAACCACAACACCAGGGTAAATAAAACTTTCAACCACTGTGTTTGTTCCATAGCTTAGAGAGTGTTTATTATACCAGCGTAAAAGTAAAACAAGAGGGAATTCTCAATAGCCGTGGCACTTGAAAATTATTTTAGACAGGACTAGAGTAAATTAATCTATGAGACCTTTATTTTCCTTTGTATTAGCTATATTTTTGTGCGTCAGCAATACCAAGCGTGGAGTGCGTGCAAACCCCCATTTGATTTTATTACACATTAGAATATCTACCAGCCTACCCACAAATTGAAATTCTTTTAAGCAGAATTAAAGTAAATTAATCTATAAAACATTGCGTGTATGAATCGAAAAGGTTTGACCTCCCGAGTCCAAACTATGGGCTGAAATTTGTACTTAAAAAAAAACCTAGAGCCGTTATGCCGCGGCTAAGAGAAATATTTTGATTTAAGTGTCTAATGATACACTTACTTTATCCCAAGCAAATTCAACAGGAATGTAACTTTTTAACATGTAGTCTGTAAGATAATTAAAATATTCGTCGTTCTTCTCTCAGAATGTATCTAGAAATATGAAACTCCAACACTTAGATATATTGTTCTCAGAATACATATAAACGTTAGAAACTACAACACTTAGATATATTGTTCTCAGAATACATATAAACGTTAGAAACTACAACACTTAGATATATTGTTCTCAGAATACATATAAACGTTAGAAACTACAACACTTAGATATATTATTCTCGGAATACATATAAACGTTAGAAACTACAACACTTAGATATATTGTTCTCAGAATACATATAAACGTTAGAAACTACAACACTTAGATATATTATTCTCGGAATACATATAAACGTTAGAAACTACAACACTTGGATATATTGTTCTCAGAATACATACTAACGTTAGAACACTTATATATATTATTCTCAGAATACATATAAACGTTAAAAACTACAACACTTGGATATATTGTTCTCAAAATACATGTAAACATTAGAAACTATAACACTTAGATATATTGTTCTCAAAATACATACAAACGTTAGAAAATACAACACTTAGATATATTGTTCTCGAAATACATGTAAACGTTAGAAATTACAACACTTGGATATATTGTTCTCAGAGTACATATAAACGTTAGAAACTACAACACTTAGATATATTATTCTCAGAATACATATAAACGTTAGAAACTACAACACTTGGATATATTGTTCTCAGAATACATACAAACGTTAGAACACTTATATATATTATTCTCAGAATACATATAAACGTTAAAAACTACAACACTTGGATATATTGTT
>NW_013682887.1:0-2397 GCF_000517525.1 Limulus polyphemus | reverse complement strand
AACGTTACGTGCCGCTCTAATCTCTAACAAACACCTACTCATAACGTTACGTGTTGCTCTAATCTGTAACAAACACCTACTCATAACGTCACGTGCTACTCTAATCTGTAACAATCACCTACTCATAACGTCACGTGCTGCTCTAATCTCTAACAATCACCTACTCATAACGTTACGTGCCGCTCTAGTCTCTAACAAACACCTACTCATAACGTCACGTGCTGTTCTAATCTGTAACAAACACCTACTCATAACGTCACGTGTTGCTCTAATCTGTAACAAACACCTACTCATAAAGTTACGTGTTGCTCTAATCTGTAACAAACACCTACTCATAACGTCACGTGTTGCTCTAATCTGTAACAAACACCTACTCATAACGTCACGTGCTGCTCTGGTCTGTAACAAACACCTACTCATAACGTCACGTGCTGCTCTAATCTGTAACAAACACCCACTCATAACGTCACGTGCTGTTCTAATCTGTAACAAACACCTACTCATAACGTCACGTGCTGCTCTAATCTGTAACAAACACCTACTCATAACGTTACGTGCCGCTCTAGTCTCTAAGAAACACCTACTCAAACAGTACATATCACATGAATGTGGAAAGTGTGAGACGTTTAGAGTCAAACAGTACATAAGACGTGAATGTGGAAGGTATGAGACGTTTAGAGTCAAACAGTACATAACACATGAATGTGGAAGGTATGAGACGTTTAGAGTCAAACAGTACATAACACATGAATGTGGAAAGTGTGAGAAGTTTAGAGTCAAACAGTACATAACACATGAATGTGGAAGGTATGACACGTTTAGAGTCAAATAGTACATAACACATGAATGTGGAAAGTGTGAGACGTTTAGAGTCAAACAGTACATAACACATGAACGTTGAAAGTGTGAGAAGTTTAGAGTCAAACAGTAAATGACACATGAATGTGGAAGGTATGAGAAGTTTAGAGTCAAACAGTACATAACACATGAATGTGGAAGGTATGACACGTTTAGAGTCAAACAGTACATGACACATGAATGTGGAAGGTATGACACGTTTAGAGACAAACAGTACATAACACATGAATGTGGAAGGTATGAGAAGTTTAGAGTCAAACAGTACATAACACATGATTGTGGAAGGTATGAGACGTTTAGAGTCAAACAGTACATAACACATGAATGTGGAAAGTATGAGAAGTTTAGAGTCAAACAGTACATAACACACGAATGTGGAAAGTGTGAGAAGTTTAGAGTCAAACAGTACATAACACACGAATGTGGAAAGTGTGAGAAGTTTAGAGTCAAACAGTACATAACACATGATTGTGGAAGGTATGAGAAGTTTAGAGACAAACAGTACATAACACATGAATGTGGAAGGTATGAGACGTTTAGAGACAAACAGTACATAACACATGAATGTGGAAGGTATGAGAAGTTTAGAGTCAAACAGTACATAACACATGAATGTGGAAAGTGTGAGAAGTTTAGAGTCAAACATTATATCATTGATGCGCCATCATTATTTTGATAGATCTCAAGTGAGCCGATTTCACTTGTAAATGGCGTGTTTCTCCTGATAACAGCAAGAGAAAAGTGGTAAGAGTTGTACGCGCCTTACAATTACTTCTAACTGAAAGATACAAGTCACCACTCTCAAAAGAACCTTGTCACTATCTTCTGCCATTACATAACGTAGAGCTCTTTTTGTTGAACGGCTACAGGCACGTGCGTTTCCTTGCCTATGCCATTTAAAGATGAATGATAAGCAGTTTATGTTGTAGAAATGATCAAACAGGATTAGAAAATAGTCGATTTAAAACGTGTTCATCAACAACTTTTCATCAAGTTATACTTCACGAGACCCCGGTCTCTATATTTTGTGATTCACGTGATCAATCACGCTCGTGTCATTTTAACAATTGTACCAAATATGACATTTTTCAGACATAACTAGGCAGAAGACATGAGCAGGATTCTCCCACAGGCCAAGAGAAAGTCGGAGAATTTGGAGATATTTAGACAAAATTCTCGGAAATCTTAACGTGGAAAAGTGTAAATTCATAAAGTACATGTAAACAAAAAAAATGTAGGTATACATTTTTAGGTATATCAATTCAGACTTCAGACAAACACGAAAACCAAAAACTTAGATTGTAATTTGATTTTATACAAAAGCTAATTTAGGCACAGTTAACTGTTACACATGATTTCAATCAATTTTATGACATGTTTTGTATCTTATATTAACAACAGGTTTGTGAGGTTTTAAAATAATTCACTATCTCATACAATCTGACTTCTCAAACGTAATTAACCTGTTTGGTGTCATCCATGTTATCGATTTGAACGTTATCAAATGGATATCTTAGTCGTATTATCCAGTGTCAGAGT
>NW_013682886.1:0-2398 GCF_000517525.1 Limulus polyphemus | reverse complement strand
GTTAGTTTTCTAAGACTGTTATGTTCTTCTGGTTAGTCTCCAAAGACTGTTGTGTTCTTCTGGTTAGTCTCCAAAGACTGTTGTGTTCTTCTGGTTGGTTTCCAAAGACTGTTGTGTTCTTCTGGTTAGTTTCCAAAGACTGTTGTGTTCTTCTGGTTAGTTTTCTATGACTGTTGTGTTCTTCTGGTTGGTTTCCAAAGACTGTTGTGTTCTTCTGGTTAGTTTTCTAAGACTGTTGTGTTCTTCTGGTTGGTTTTCAAGACTGTTGTGTTCTTCTGGTTGGTTTTCTAAGACTGTTGTGTTCTTCTGGTTAGTTTTCTAAGACTGTTGTGCTCTTCTGGTTAGTTTTCTAAGACTGTTGTGCTCTTCTGGTTAGTCTCCAAAGACTGTTGTGTTCTTCTGGTTAGTTTCCAAAGACTGTTGTGTTCTTCTGGTTAGTCCCCAAAGACTGTTGTGTTCTTCTGGTTAGTCCCCAAAGACTGTTGTGTTCTTCTGGTTGGTTTTCTAAGACTGTTGTGTTATTCTGGTTAGTCTCCAAAGACTGTTGTATTCTTCTGGTTAGTCTCCAAAGACTGTTTTGTTCTTCTGGTTAGTTTTCTAAGACTGTTGTGTTCTTCTGGTTAGTTTTCTAAGACTGTTGTGTTCTTCTGGTTGGTTTTCTAAGACTGTTGTGTTCTTCTGGTTGGTTTTCTAAGACTGTTGTGTTCTTCTGGTTAGTTTCCAAAGACTGTTATGTTCTTCTGGTTAGTTTTCTAAGACTGTTATGTTCTTCTGGTTGGTTTTCTAAGACTGTTGTGTTCTTCTGGTTAGTTGTCAATTTAAAGATTGTAGTGTTCTTTTGGTTTGCTTTCTGTTTAAAGATTTATTATACTTCTGTACAGACAGTGTTATTATTATTATAGCCACTATCTTAATTTCTTTTAACTCTTAATTTGCCATTAATCTCTTAATAAATGTACAAAAATACCCAACTAGTGTTATCTTTCCATTTTCATGAAGAATTTCTATAGACAAACCTAAAACTAAAAACAATAAGATTTTATATTAACATTAAACAAACTAAGTTCTAACTCACCCGGAAACCTAGTTTCGATGTCATTCAATCCACTTATCATCGATTCTAGAGCTGCAGTCACTTCCTCCGGTCCAATACCCGAGTCCGACTGGCTTTGTGTTGAGGCTGGGTTTCTTACACTAGAGTTCTTGTTTCGATGTCTGATACCTCTCGACATGTGCTGTTCAGTATCACTGGTGTTCAATGAGCCCGTGGAAATGTTCATCTCTGCTGGATCGCTTGCTGTCCAACTATCTAGACTACTGTTCTCTTCTCGAGGACTACTCATCTCAGACATTGTAGAACTGCTTTTTCTATCATGCAAAAGAAAAAAAAAAGTTTATTGTTAACTATACTTATTCTTTTCTCCAACATGTTACTTACTTTTAACTTTTTTTTTCATAAAGAAACAAACTCCTTTTTGATATTTTCCATGCTTATTTACAGTATAAAAAAGAAAGATAAAGATAGGCTCGATTTATTAAACAGTCATAAATATCTGTTTATTTACAAACTTCAGATTGTTAAGAACATTGTAAGGTTAAGAAAACTTTTTAAAGAACAATTTAAATAATCTCTACGCAAATCTATTTAAGTCTAAATTTTTGTGTCATCTTTAATTGTAAGATATTGAAAACGATTTTTACCTAATAGTGAAAAATTTTGTTTTAAAAAACAGTAAAAGATCAAATTTTAGGCTTCGGAAGAGACCTGGATAACATACCAAAAATATTATAATTTCTATTTAATGCTATATATTTAGCACAGTAACAACTGGATGATCAAGTAAGCTTACCTTCAGATTTAACTTAATATTTTAATTTGCCTCATACAGGTCCTTAACCTTTTCATTCATACTAAAACTCAAATTTAAGTTTCATACATGGGGGAGCATACAGAATATCATAACAATAAAAAGGTTTAATGGAAGAATGTTGATGAACCCAGTCAATAACACAGAGGAGCGTAAAGAATATAGTAACAATAAAAAGGTTTAATGGAAGAATGTTGATGAACCCAGTCAATAACACAGAGAAGCGTAAAGAATATAGTAACAATAAATAGGTTTGATGGAAGAATGTTGATGAACCCAGTCAATAACACAGAGGAGCATACAGAATATCGTAACAATAAAAAGGTTTGATGGAAGAATGTTGATGAACCCAGTCAATAACACAGAGGAGCATACAGAATATTGTAACAATAAAACGGTTTGATGGAAGAATGTTGATGAACCCAGTCAATAACACAGAGGAGCATACAGAATATTGTAACAATAAAACGGTTTGATGGAAGAATGTTGATGAACCCAGTCAATAACACAGAGGAGCGTACAGAATATTA
>NW_013682885.1:1873-3155 GCF_000517525.1 Limulus polyphemus | reverse complement strand
ACTACTATTTTATGGATTTATGTCAATAAGTTTGGTATGAAATTTTAGATTATAATTCAAATTTTAGTATTATAAATTAGTTAATTTCTTGATTTAAAAGTAAATATTAAAAACACAGCTAAACATTGATTTTTTGTGTTATATGGTATGTTGAATGAAGCACTGGTTTGAATTATATGTTTGTGATCCAGATAGAAAGTCTTTAGTTTTGAACGAATTAGAAATTCAAATTACCAATATTGAGAAACTAGAATATAATATAAGAACCTCTTTTGTTTTGTACATGCTAAGATATCATTTGTATTGAATCAAACACAGTGGCCCTGCTCACTTCTTTCCATTTTTGGAAATGCTCCTTTATGTACACTTACTTCAATACATGACATGAATAATGAATCACAAGCTCAGAATGTACCCTAGTGATTTTGTCAGCCATTTTGATGTGTTATTGTGGTAAGATCCTTCTTTTCACACAATATTTCAAATGATAAGTCTTCAGTGAGCTCAAAATTTTATATTTTCAGACCCAAATACTATTTAGCTACTACACAAGATAAATTATAGTGGAATTCTACAATATCAATATAGTAATTTATTATTTTTTGGTTACTTAAAATATTCATATAAAACCTAAAAAAAACATCTAATTTTCACATCCTCCATGTGGGAAATTTCATAAGGCTTAGCAACCTACGACAAGCAACAAACTAGTACAAAGGCGTAACTAGAAGAGATAATTGTTTGCTCTACTTCTTTATTTATTGTTCTATGTTTTAAGAAAATAATGTTTAAAAATGTATTCTTACAAAGTATTCATGTATATACATATATAATGTATAATAATTGAAATGTGACTGTATTTTACAAAATACTACTCCACTGAAACACTCCAAAGACAGGTCATTTTCCATTATTGGATATGGTATTATGAGTGCATGTGGGCTGCATCATTGTAACTTCTGTACTATTAGCCAGGCATGGCTGGAAGGTCAATATAATGAAAAATAATAAAAATATATACAAATGTAATTTTATGACTAAACAATTGTGTTTTCATGTTATAATCTGTAGTCATTCTAGAATGACATAATTTATAATTATTTCCTAATGTTTTCATTATCATGTCCATCTGCCACTGTTGAGGTGGGTTATTTGAATTGTAAGGTATGGTCATATATTCCTAACCCTCACTGATGTTTTCAATGCCAGCGGTTCAGTCATTCAAAAAACTCTTGCTGTGGTTCTGTGATGTGTGATAGTTTTGGTAGCAAGGACCACGATG
>NW_013682885.1:0-1116 GCF_000517525.1 Limulus polyphemus | reverse complement strand
TTTTCATTGTAATCTCGATAATATTAAGGCCTTAATCAATTCCTATCATCCCATGTGTGTCTCCTTACAAGAAAGCTCAAAGATTAGCCTGGGATACCTTCCGACAGTATCCCTGTCTTTCTTATCGCATTGTTTATCAAAAGGCCCATGCACATGCTTGATAGGTTTGACGTTAAAGCCAAAAGGAGTCTTGGATTAAGTTCACTACTAGCATTTCTTCTACTACTAGTTCCAAAACTGTATGGAACAAGATTTAGAAAGTCACTGGGAGGTTTGTTTCCCACCCCCTTTTCATCCTGCTCTCCAGTGAACAGGAAGTTGCTGATGTCCAGAGCATTGCTGATGCTCTTGGCCACAGCTTTTCTCATGCATCTAGCACTTCTGTTTCTTCTCCTGTCTTCTTGGCCATCAAGTCTCAGGCAGAGCGATCACCTTTTTCCTTTCGGACTGATTGTCTTTATGACTATAATTGCCTCTTTACACCAGTGGAACTCAAACTTGTTCTTCATCGGTCTGGTAGTACATTGGTCAGACCTGCACCATCTCTTTCCTGCTTTCCTTGCTATTCTTCTGGTTATTTTTAACTGGATCTATCAGGAGCACATTTTTCCTTGTGCTTGACACCAGGCTATTGTTCTCCCTTTTTCTAAACCTTGGAAGGATCCCAAGATTTCTTCTAATTATCTTCTCATCACTCTGACTAGTTGTCTTTGTAAGGTTTTAGAGAGGGTGGTTAATGCTCGAAAAGGAGTGTGTTGAATTTGAGGAACCAAAAAAGAGCCCACCAAATGTTGGTTCCATTGACAGCACTCCACCGTGAACCATCTGATACGACTTTAAACGTTGATCAGGGAAGCCTTCCTCAAGAGAGAACATCTTGTTTCTGTGTTCTTTGATCTTGAGAAGGCTTGTGACACTACATGAAGGTATGGCATTTTGCAGGATCTCCACTCCTATGGGTTGCATTGCTATTTACCCGTTTTTATTCAGAACTTTTTAATTGAGAGGTGACCTTTCCTTGAGTCATCCGAGGAAGGCAGATTGAAAGTACCATCTTCTTTTTTTGCTGAACGTCTTTTGAGCCATTCTTCTCTTCCTATTTACATGCAGGATCTC
>NW_013682884.1:1883-3111 GCF_000517525.1 Limulus polyphemus | reverse complement strand
CTACCTGTTGAGAGGTATAGGAGAGCTGTCTAAATCAAACATTAATCTTTGACTGACCTACCTGTTGAGAGGTGAAGAAGAGCTGTCTAAACCAAACATTTATCTTTGATTGACCTACCTGTTGAGAGGTATAGGAGAGCTGTCTAAATCAAACATTAATCTTTGACTGACCTACCTGTTGAGAGGTGTAGGAGAGCTGTCTAAACCAAACATTTATTTTTGATTGACCTACCTGTTGAGAGGTGAAGGAGAGCTGTCTAAACCAAACATTTATCTTTGATTGACCTACCTGTTGAGAGGTATAGGAGAGCTGTCTAAATCAAACATTAATCTTTGATTGACCTACCTGTTGAAAGGTGTAGGAGAGCTGTCTAAACCAAACATGTATCTTTGACTGACTTACCTGCTGAGAGGTATAGGAGAGCTGTCTAAACCAAACATTTATCTTTGATTGATCTACCTGCTGAGAGGTGTAGGAGAGCTGTCTAAACCAAACATTTATCTTTGACTGACCTACCTGTTGACAGGTGTAGGAGAGCTGTCTAAACCAAACATTTATCTTTGAATTGACCTACCTGCTGAGAGGTGTAGGAGAGCTGTCTAAACCAAACATTTATCTTTATTGACCTACCTGCTGATAGGTGAAGGAGAGCTGTCTAAACCAAACATTTATTTTTGATTGACCTACCTGTTGAGAGGTGAAGGAGAGCTGTCTAAACCAAACATTTATCTTTGATTGACCTACCTGTTGAGAGGTGAGGGAGAGCTGTCTAAACCAAACATTTATCTTTGATTCACCTACCTGCTGAGAGGTGTAGGAGAGCTGTCTAAACCAAACATTTATCTTTGATTCACCTACCTGTTGAGAGGTGCAGGAGAGCTGTCTAAACCAAACATTTATCTTTGATTCACCTACTTGCTGAGAGGTGTAGGAGAGCTGTCTAAACCAAACATTTATCTATGATTGACTTACCTGTTGAGAGGTGTAGGAGAGCTGTCTAAACCAAACATTTATCTTTGACTAACCTACCTGTTGAGAGGTATAGGAGAGCTGTCTAAATCAAACATTAATCTTTGACTGACCTACCTGTTGAGAGGTGTAGGAGAGCTGTCTAAACCAAACATTTATCTTTGATTGACCTACCTGTTGAGAGGTGAAGGAGAGCTGTCTAAACCAAACATTTATCTTTTATTGACCTACCAGCTGAGAGGTGAAAGAGAGCTGTCT
>NW_013682884.1:0-1170 GCF_000517525.1 Limulus polyphemus | reverse complement strand
AGGTGTAGGAGAGCTGTCTAAACCAAACATTTATCTTTGACTGACTTACCTGCTGAGAGGTGTAGGAGAGCTGTCTAAACCAAACAATTATCTTTGACTGACCTACCTGTTGAGGAGGTATAGGAGAGCTGTCTAAACCAAACAATTATCTTTGATTGACCTACCTGCTGAGAGGTATAGGAGAGCTGTCTAAACCAAACATTTATCTTTGATTGACTTACCTGTTGAGAGGTGTAGGAGAGCTGTCTAAACCAAACAATTATCTTTGATTGACCTACCTGTTGAGAGGTGAAGGAGAGCTGTCTAAACCAAACAATTATCTTTGACTGACTTACCTGCTGAGAGGTGTAGGAGAGCTAAGTCAGTCAAAGATAAATGTTTGGTTTAGACAGCTCTCCTATACCTCTCAACAGGTAGGTCAATAAAGATAAATGTTTGGTTTAGACAGCTCTCCTACACCTCTGAACAGGTACATCAATCAAAGATAAATGTTTGGTTTAGACCAGGTAAGTCAGTCAAAGATAAATGTTTGGTTTAGACAGCTCTCCTCTGAGAGGTGTAGGAGAGCTGTCTAAACCAAACATTTATCTTTGATTGACCTACCTGTTGAGAGGTGTAGGAGAGCTGTCTAAACCAAACAATTATCTTTGATTGACCTACCTGCTGAGAGGTGTAGGAGAGCTGTTTAAACCAAACATTTATCTTTGACTGACCTACCTGCTGAAAGGTGTAGGAGAGCTGTCTAAACCAAACATTTATCTTTGATTGATGTACCTGCTGAAAGGCGAAGGAGAGCTGTCTAAACAAAACATTTATCTATGATTGACTTACCTGTTGAGGGGTGTAGGAGAGCTGTCTAAATCAAACATTTATCTTTTATTGAACTACCTGTTGAGAGGTGCAGGAGAGCTGTCTAAACCAAACAATTATCTTTGATTGACCTACCTGTTGAGAGGTGTAGGAGAGCTGTCTAAACCAAACATTTATCTTTGATTGATCTACCTGCTGAGAGGTGTAGGAGAGCTGTCTAAACCAATTATTTATCTTTGATTGACCTACCTGTTGAGAGGTATAGGAGAGCTGTCTAAACCAAACATTTATCTTTGATTGATCTACCTGCTGAGAGGTGTAGGAGAGCTGTCTAAACCAATTATTTATCTTTGATTGATC
>NW_013682883.1:1536-3255 GCF_000517525.1 Limulus polyphemus | reverse complement strand
GTTTTATATACAAAAGGCTGAGTATGTTATAATTAGAATGATCTGAATACGTATATCAGTAAGCTACGTGACAACCACAGCCAATAAAATGTACCAGTTGAAAGGCAGGTATCAGAACTACATCTTGAAATTGTCTGTCGTTTTGTAGGTAGTGTAACAATAAACCGAAAACTGATCGCGTTTGTGAACGGTATGTAACAAAATAAACGAAAACTGATCGCGTTTGTGAACGGTATATAACACAATATTCATACATTAGATCATAAAGATGTATTCAGATAGATGCTTTAAAATTTCCTTTTAATGGCACTGGTAAACAAAAGAATGTGGATCACTTTGGGGAACCAGGACCATTCAGAAAGAGACCTGCAACAATTCGTACCACAGCAATGGTAAGCAAAGTGCAGCGTCTTGAAACAGGTGAGAATCCACGAACGTAATTAATGTTGCTGGTAAAAGCCGTCCATGTGGCCCAGGCAACAGTATGCAACATATTCAAGAAGGATCTCTCCTGGAAAAGCGACACAAGTCACGTGCATTCAAGTTACTTCGAAGATATATCCGTTCAATCCGTCACATACCTCAAACACCTGGAGAACAAAACGGGTATTCATACTATTCCATACGAAGACGTACCAATCAACTCGCCAGACTAAGCACATATGCAATTGGACTTAAAGCGGGCGCTGAGAAACCGTCGTCCTCGTACACTAGATGGTTATGGAAAGCAACGAGGAAGTAATGGTGTGATTTTGACATGACAGACTTAGGATGGAACCATTGTCAATGAAATGGAAATTAAACAAGGATGAGGTGAATGTACGACAGTAATGGAAATTGGAATTTAAACAAAGGTGAGGTGAATGTACGGACACTAATGGAAATTGGAAATTAAACAAGGGTGAGGTGAATGTACGACAGTAATGGAAACAAGAGTGAGGTGAATGTACGGACAGTAATGGAAACAAGTGTGAGGTGAATGTACGGACAGTAATGGAAACACGTGTGAGGTGAATGTACGGACAGTAATGGAAACAAGTGTGAGGTGAATGTACGGACAGTAATGGAAATTGGAAATTAAACAAGGGTGAGGTGAATGTACGGACAGTAATGGAAACAAGTGTGAGGTGAATGTACGGACAGTAATGGAAATTGGAAATTAAACAAGGGTGAGGTGAATGTACGGACAGTAATGGAAACAAGTGTGAGGTGAATGTACGGACACTAATGGAAATTGGAAATTAAACAAGGGTGAGGTGAATGTACGGACAGTAATGGAAACAAGTGTGAGGTGAATGTACGGACACTAATGGAAATTGGAAATTAAACAAGGGTGAGGTGAATGTACGGACAGTAATAGAAACAAGTGTGAGGTGAATGTACGGACAGTAATGGAAACAAGTGTGAGGTGAATGTACGGACAGTAATGGAAACAAGTGTGAGGTGAATGTACGGACAGTAATGGAAACAAGTGTGAGGTGAATGTACGGACAGTAATGGAAACAAGTGTGAGGTGACGCTCTCCACATTCCAAGAAATAATGAGAACTAAGTTGGTCAAGTGAACAATGAAATGGAACATTGTAGGATCTGAACAGTAAAAGTTTTTTGTAGTTTCTTACGTCAAGAGTCACTCAGAAACAACAACAACAAATTCACTTTGTAACATTAAAGACAAAAAGGTTGGTACTGTTCTTATTATCACTTCTAAAATCAGGTA
>NW_013682883.1:0-680 GCF_000517525.1 Limulus polyphemus | reverse complement strand
ATGACGTACATTGAGTGGTTGAAATACTATTATACACGCTTCTACTTCCTGAACAAACCCTAAGAACTGAATAAAGAATGAGTGAAAAGCGATAGCTATGACGTACATTGAGTGGTTGAAATACTATTATACACGCTTCTACTTCCTGAACAAACCCTAAAGAACTGAATAAAGAATGAGTGAAAAGCGATAGCTATGACGTACATTGAGTGGTTGAAATACTATTATACACGCTTCTATTTCCTGAACAAACCCTAAAGAACTGAATAAAGAATCGAGTGTTAAAATATAATAAACCTAACACTAATGTCTTATCATTAATTAATTATCATCTAAGCTCTTCTAGGTAAATTAACTTTGAGTCACAGTTATTTTTGTATATTCACTAATAGCGGAAGTCACGTGACGCTGCAGACGCGTTGGCGCTGGTAGCGCGCGTGATGAGTTTCTCGAATGATCGGGGAAGTCCGAGTGTGTTCGAGATGCCCTCTTCATTAGTATATAAGCCTGGCAGAGAAAGCCAGCAGGCATGAATGAAGAGAGAGCAGTAGTTACTTTGAGTTCCGTGTAATTTATGATTCTGTTAGTTTCGAGCTAGTGAGCCGTAAAGTGTGTGTTTTGCACTCGTCCATAGCGAAGTTATCAAGATTGTGAATTGCTGTGATTTATAGCGTATATTA
>NW_013682882.1:1575-3264 GCF_000517525.1 Limulus polyphemus | reverse complement strand
TAGAAATGTCGTTTGCATAACGAAATTAGGTCAAGAACTATGTGAAACACAGTTTAATGGGTTAGTTGGTACTGAAAATCACAAGTTAAGAGTTATAGAAAATGAAGCCTACAGCGAGGATGCTGAGAAAAATGTTAGTCTCGAGTTTGACAGTGATAAGTTACTGACGCCGAATCAGTAGCACTTTAAACGCTACTAAATAGTTTGTGATGACATCTCAAATCTGTACTTTGATGGAAGATCTGTTTCTACAGATCAGAGTAGTAGTACAAGTGAAAAGGCAACCGGAGCACTCACCATCACAGTAACCAATTACTTGAGAGTTTTGATTCTTGTTTTTGTTTTGTTTTTTCAACTGAAAGCTGAAAGATAAAGTTGTGAGAAACTAACGGTTTAGTAAATGTTAGTCTTTGAATCCATCTCTTTATTGTAAGTGTAAATTACCTCGAGTTAGCGACTTGTGAGCTCCACTCTCTACTACAACCAACAAATTTGGTGTAATCGACAGTAAAGTCGAAACTCCAACGACTAGCCCTTAGGGCAATGTCCGTTACAAAACCGTAAAATTTAATATGTCGATACCCGTTTAATAATAACTGGATTAGAACTCTAAATGACTACTTATATAAGTCTTACAATAACAGAATAATTTTACTTTTAAATAAAACCTGTTTATAAATCCAGTATTGATTGAATGTTTCAAAGCTGAGGATGTTCCAGGAAACTGTCAATAATCAGATAAACTTGATTTATTCATAATGCCAGTGTTCGCTCACTTAAATTAGTGTTTCAGATTATTAATGTTTTACAGTATTTCAAGTATGAAAACTAACGATAATAAAAGTTGAGTGTAAATGATTAACAATCTTGACAATTAATTAATACACTAATTCTAGTAACTGTCCAGCTCTTATCACCTTACATTTATGAATTTTAAATTAAATCTATACATTTCTGACCATTCATTAAGAATGTCCAGGGTCTGAACAAAATTGATTTCAAGTATCATAAGATCTGTCAAAATGAGTATCTGAAGTGTATAGTGTACTGTCAGTAGAACAAACTAAGACTACTAGTAATTATTAATAATTACTGAGTTAAAGTGTGGATTATATAAAATATCAACCACACAGTATCTGCTATATGTAGTGCTTATGTCCAATACCAAGACTCTTCAGTAAGAAAAATACTTTGTTTTTTATTCACTATTTCAAATTCTCAATATGTAACATAATAAATTGGGGGCTCGTATCCGAGATTTGAATCAGAGACAAAATTCGATCTAAATTATAATTCATATCACAATTGAATTTATATTTATCAGTGCCAACAAGATTTGATCATGTTGGATTATCACCTTCTAGTTGTTCTAGGGAATTTCGAGCAATTCATTTTTGTTATATTTTTGGCTTCAATCCGAGTTTGTTCGGCCTCGAATCGTTTATCTTCCATTTCAGCTTCAACACGAGCTTCTTCTTCCTCAATTTTTTTGAGTTCTAGCTGGATCTCTAGCTTATCCTTATACCTTAACCCCGATTGGCTATTAGGGACACTAGAGTATTCCTCTAATGCTTCCTCAGGCAACAAATCATAAATGACTAGTATTTCGATAATATGCTTTTTAGTTCATTTTTTTCATTGAACTTTTAACTTTTAGTTTTAAAACTTTGGCGAAAACAAACGAACTCG
>NW_013682882.1:0-710 GCF_000517525.1 Limulus polyphemus | reverse complement strand
TTTCATATATGAAAACTAACGATAATAAAAGTTGAGTGTAAATGATTAACAATCTTGACAATTAATTAATAAACTAATTCTACTAACTGTCCAGCTCTTATCACCTTACATTTATGAATTTTAAATTAAATCTATACACATCTGACCATCTATTAAGAATGTCCAGGGTCTGAACAAAATTGGTTTCAAGTATCATAAGATCTGTCAAAATGAGTATCTGAAATGTATAGTGTACTGTCAGTAGAACAAACTAAGACTACTAGTAATTATTAATAATTACTGAGTTAAAGTGTGGATTATATAAAATGTCAACCACACAGTACCTGCTATATGTAGTGCTTATGTCCAATACCAAGACTCTTCAGTAAGAAAAATACTTTGTTTTTTATTCACTATTTCAAATTCTCAATATGTAACATAATAAATTGGGGGCTCGTATCCGAGATTTGAATCAAAGACAAAATTCGATCTAAATTATAATTCATATCACAATTGAATTTATATTTATCAGTGCCAACAAGATTTGATCATGTTGGATTATCACCCTCCCTAGAACAACTAGAAAAATATAACAAAAATAAATTGCTCGAAATTTCCAAAGTTTTAAAACTAGAAGTTAAAAGTTCAATGAAAAAAAAATGAACTAAAAAAGCATATTATCGAAAAACTAGTCAATTATGATTTGTTGCCTGAGGAAGCATTAGAGGAAG
>NW_013682881.1:1847-3271 GCF_000517525.1 Limulus polyphemus | reverse complement strand
TTGTTATTCCTGTTGAAATGCCCGGTTATTGACTGTTGACAGTATTGTTATTCCTGTTGAAATGCCCGGTTATTGACTGTTAAGATTATTGTTATTCCTGTTGAAATGTCCGGTTATTGACTGTTGACAGTATTGTTATTTCAGTTGAAATGCCCGATTATTGACTGTTGACAGTATTGTTATTTCAGTTGAAATGTCCGGTTATTGACTGTTGACAGTATTGTTATTTCAGTTGAAATGCCC
Source organism: Limulus polyphemus (assembly GCF_000517525.1). NCBI lineage: Eukaryota > Metazoa > Arthropoda > Merostomata > Xiphosura > Limulidae > Limulus > Limulus polyphemus. Next base: position 3,028 of record NW_013682881.1, on the reverse strand, counting down.
GGTTATTGACTGTTGACAGTATTGTTATTTCAGTTGAAATGTCCGGTTATTCACTGTTGACAGTATTGTTATTCCTGTTGAAATGCCCGGTTATCGACTGTTGACAGTATTGTTAGTCCTGTTGAAATGCCCGGTTATTCACTGTTAAGAGTATTGTTATTCCTGTTGAAATGCCCGGTTATTGACTGTTGACACTATTGTTATTTCCCAGCTGCTTCATGTTATAATATATTTATCGTATATAACTCATCTAAACTTAGTTATAAACATTTGTTTTTAGCACAAATCCATCCAATCGGCTAGTTTTGTTGGATCGAAATCTGACCTCGTGTGTTATGAGTTGGTCATTATGCCTCAAATTTGAATAAGAATAATAAAAAAAAACAATTATTTCCAGAAGTATTTATGTGTGAGAGACATATTCTTATATTTAAGCCTTAATTAGAGAGTTTGACTTTATTTATAAGTTTTATTTACCATATATATATAATAACTGCAGGATCCAGAATCTCAAGTGATCCTTCCAAAACTGACTTGAAAGTTTCTTGATAGGTTTGAGCATGCGCTAAACCGAATAACATACTATATACAAGCACTATCGAACAAACTGTTCAAGTGTTCTTTACTTAGCGTAGGTTACTCTCGGGTATTCTTAACCCAGAATTCTTTGCACGCACTACGGTTGGGAAGCGGCAGTGGTGGTAGATCTTTAGGTCCAAAACTCGCCTGGGAGTCTACTTGTTAGACCTTAGCAACTATGGCAACAAGGAAGAGGGTTCTCTTTCTTTTATTGTTGCTATTCTCTGTTGAACTAGTAGCAGTTGGCTGGTAAAGACAGTTGGCCTCGCCTCCTTGTGGAATTCGCACACGTGGGCTAGGCTTTCTTGATTGAAACTGATGACGCTGATTCGAAAAAAAAATTCACATTGTGAAAACTTCTGATAAAAATCTTTAACGTTCAGCGTAAGTTGTACATTTCGTAAGGTGTTAATATTGTATCAACATTACCAGATCAGGAGCATATGGTGTTAATATTGTATCAACATATCCTGATTTATAGCCTTTGTACAAGAAACGGATACATAAGTGTTACAGCTGTCTATATAACAACATTTAAACATTAAATGCTGTTCTGATAAGGATACATAAGTGCTACAGCTGTCGATATAACAATATTTATA
>NW_013682881.1:0-975 GCF_000517525.1 Limulus polyphemus | reverse complement strand
ATCAGCGACGTCGATCACCCAGCAAAACTCACCGGTATACATAAACATAGAAAAATATATATTGGATTATTCGTACTTAATCATTCGGGCCGTAGCCACGCTGTCTCCGTGCTCTTTCACGTTTCATCAAGTCAAAATATACAGGAATTGTAGAAATATATTACACCCTGTGTTTGTAGTTCCGATTCTTCTCTCATAGCTGGCGAGAAAAAGCTGAATATTATCTAATAAACAGATGGCATCACGACGACAAAAAGAAAAATTAACAATGAAATTACTTGACGGGATTTCGTTACTAGGAATAGAAAACCAAAACTTAATTTGGACAAACTTTGGTACAATATGTAAATATGTTGAACAGTACGGTGTTTGTTAGTATACATGACGTCACAAAGGACACAGTCTTACTTGAGAGCTCCCCGGATTTTAGCTGAGAAACATACTCTCTTAAGTTAGAAACGTGTCCCTAGTTGTTAACGACATTTTCGGCCATAAACCCAATAACATCTTACGAGGTTCGCCCAGCTTAGAAAACTCAGGTTAGTCCTAAGTCCATGTACTAAGCTAACAATGTAGGATAATCATCATAACGAAATAATAGACATAAAAGTAAATCCGAAAAAAATGAAAATATAAAAGTAGGATAAGCTAACCAACAGTGTGATTCTGTACTGTGGTAAAAGTTTCTCTGCTGAATTTTGTGATATTATTATTTGTTTAGCTACGTTTGTGGTTCTGTTATTTTGTAGCTACGTTTCTGGTTCATGTATATGTTATTAACATTTCTTGTTCTGTTATTTTGTAGTTACATTTCTGGTTCATGTATTTGTTATTAACATTTCTTGTTCTGTTATTTTGTAGTTACATTTCTGGTTCATGTATTTGTTATTAACATTTCTTGTTCTGTTATTTTGTAGTTACATTTCTGGTTCATGTATTTGTTATTAACATTTCTTGTTCTGTTATTTTGTAGTT
>NW_013682880.1:2599-3351 GCF_000517525.1 Limulus polyphemus | reverse complement strand
CTATGGATATTGTGACAGACACAGAAAGTAAGGACTGTAATATATCTATGGATATTGTGACAGACACAGAAAGTAAGGACTGTAATATATCTATGGATATGATGACAGACACAGAAAGTAAGGACTGTAATATATTTATGGATATTGTGACTAACGCTTCCGTAAAAATGGCCGTCTACCAAGTGCTGACGTTGTGCACGGATGTATATGGACTGCGTGGAGCCAATAATTCTTGCATGAACGGTGATGGACTGAAACTCATCTGAAACTGATAACACTACTCTTCTCGCGTCAATACGCTTAGTATGGAATATCACTAAAGACAAGGCATTTTACTAGGGAATTCACGACGGAAGACTCCGCCAATGTTCCTGCAACCAAAGCGAATCGTAAACATTCGAGAAGCTTCTTCTTGCGGCTATTTATCAGCTAGAACTTTGTAGAAGTAAAGTGAAGCAAACGTTGAGAGTTCCTTCCGCTCTCAAACGGTTCCTATTGCAACTAGGATGATTAGGTCGTTTCTATGTTAGAGCTGACTTTGCATGAGGAAAGGAGATCCTAGGTTTATCGACAACAGCTGTTCTTGATAAAGACACACATAAGAGCTGGCAGCCTCATGTGTCGGTGTTCAGAAGCTAGGGAGTCTACGTGTGTCGGTGACACTCGAGTTCAGAATCTAGGGTGTCTGCGTGTGTCGGTGACACTCGAGTTCAGAATCTAGGGTGTCTACGTGTGTCGACCAACTCGGGTCT
>NW_013682880.1:0-1647 GCF_000517525.1 Limulus polyphemus | reverse complement strand
TTAACTGTTTTAACCCACGTGTGTCAGTGACACTCGAGTTCAGAAGCTAGAGTGTTTACGTGTGTTGGTGACACTCGAGTTCAGAATCTAGGGTGTCTACATGTGTCGGTGACACTCGAGTTCAGAATCTAGGGTGTCTACGTGTGTCGGTGACACACGAGTTCTGAATCTAGGGTGTCTACATGTGTCGGTGACACTCGAGTTCAGAATCTAGGGTATCTACGTGTGTCGGTGACACTCGAGTTCTGAATCTAGGGTGTCTACGTCCTGCCAAGATCGCCGAAGCGAAATTGAAATAATCAATCGAAATATTGTTGATAGAAATAACTTCTCGTCAAATCCATTAAAGCTAATATTAATGATGGTTTTGATATCTGATCGACTTCCATGTAACTGACAGCAGTCGTATAGAAGACGTTAGCAACCATGGGGTAAACTGACAGCAGTCGTATAGAAGACGTTAGCAACCATGGGGTAAATTGACAGCAGTCGTATAACAGACGTTAGCAACCATGGGGTAAATTGACAGCAGTCGTATAACAGACTTTAGTAACCATGGGGTAAACCGTCAGCAGTCTTATAGCAGACTTTAGCAACCATGGAGTAAACTGACAACAGTCGTATAACAAACTTTACCAACCATGGGGTAAACTGACAGCAGTCGTTTAACAGACTTTAGCAACCATGGGGTAAACTGACAGCAGTCGTATAACAGACTTTAGCAACCATGGGGTAAACTGACAGCAGTCGTATAACAGACTTTAGTAACCATGGGGTAAACTGACAGCAGTCGTATAACAGACTTTAGTAACCATGGGGTAAACTGACAGCAGTCTTATAGCAGACTTTAGCAACCATGGGGTAAACTGACAGCAGTCGTATAACAGACTTTAGTAACCATGGGGTAAACTGACAGCAGTCGTATAGCAGACTTTAGCAACCATGGGGTAAACTGACAGCAGTCGTATAAGAAGGCTTTAGCAACCATGGGCCTAACTAACGGCAGTCTTATAGCAGAATTTGGATCTTAATTTTTAAATATAATCTACTCTGAGAATGATATATCTGTTTGCTTACATATATTTCATATAAAATAACTAAAACGAATAAATCGCTGTTCATCTTTACTGGAACTTTTCCTCAGCTGCCAAAAGCGTTTATTTTAAAACAAAGCTATTCGAATGAAACGCAAGAGTGATAATTCCCAATGTTATAAAATAAATACTGGTTAAAACAGTTAGATATACTCATTATCAATGTTATAAAATAAGGACTGGTTAAAACAGTTAGATATACTCATTATCAATGTTATAGAATAAAGACTGGTTAAAACAGTTACTTATAGTCATTATCAATGTTATAAAATAAATACTAGACACCCTAGATTCTGAACTCGAGTGTCACCGACACATGTAGACACCCTAGATTCTGAACTCGAGTGTCACCAACACATGTAGACGCCATAGATTCTGAACTCGAGTGTCACCGACACATGTAGACACCCTAGATTCAGAACTCGAGTGTCACCAACACACGTAGACACCCTAGATTCTGAACTCGTGTGTCACCGACACACGTAGACACCCTAGATTCTGAACTCGAGTGTCACCAACACACGTAGACACCCTAGATTCTGAACTCGAGTGT
>NW_013682879.1:0-2399 GCF_000517525.1 Limulus polyphemus | reverse complement strand
CTTAACGATAAATGAAGGCAAGGAATTCTTTACTGAAATACTCTGTATGAAACTAAATGTGTGTATAGTTCACCAACAATTCATGACCTGCCAGAAACTAGATGTGTATAGTTCACCAACAATTCATGACCTGCCAGAAACTAAATGTTGGCAGGTCATGAATTGTTGGTGAACTATACACACATTTAGTTTCTGGCTGGTCATGAATTGTTGGTGAACTATACACCATCATTTAGTTTAAGCTGATTACATTTTCAGTTTCTTTCTTTGGTTAGTTTACAATACAGATATTGTTGTTTTTTCAACAAATCCAGCTCAGTAAAACATACATAATTTTTCATTTTTTTGGTGAAACACAAAAATAATCCGTTAATTGTATGTAGCCGCCAGTTATTTCCGATTAGACAAGAACAACCGAAGATTTAGCGGTGAGTGCTTTTGACTAGTAGCCTTCCCTATCAGCTCAAAATTAGAAACACGGCCACATTTTTTCAATAAAAACTCCGCAAGAAACACAAAAACTATTACTTTATGTGAACGCGCTGTTAGAGACGTTTTTACTGAAAGACGCACTAGAAACAACCACATTTATCTTGTTAGGGCTTCAGCTGGGTGTAATAAAACACCACTTTCGAATACTTACAAAATTCTCCACTCAACCACGAGGGAAGAAAGATTGCCATGGAAAGGTTTTCTTAATTTGTTTTCGTCCAATACCGGCAGCTTCATCCTGTTTATCATCTTGTGGAAGATATGTCAGCTAGTGACTGGTTTGGTTCGACTGGCTTTTTTCCGAATCACTCACCTGAAATTTGTTGTAATAAATTCATGATAACAAGCTAATCTGGAAGTACGTCAACTAATCAACATCTTAAAGAAATCCACTTCACAAGACCATGTATGGAGGAAAACAAGGTATAAACAACGAAACGAGAACTGATGGTAATTAAAAAATCTATAACAGCCGGAAGGCCTAGGGAAAAACTTCTCGGATCACAACATAAATCTATAATACCTGAGCAAAGAGATTTGAAGGATATACTCCAAATTGTAACAAAATCTATCTAAGGACACAATGGAATAACTTGAACTCAATAAAACTATCAAAAATGTAATGATATTTAATATGTTATATAAGTGGGATTCGAACAACCGTGATTAGATATATTATATTTATATAGAATAAGAAAACACTGAAGTGTATGTAAAGGATGTTTAGTTTCTGGCAGGTCATAAATTGTTGGTGAACTATACACACATTTAGTTTCTGGCTGGTCATGAATTGTTGGTGAACTATACACATTTAGTTTCTGGCTGGTCATGAATTGTTGGTGAACTATACACATTTAGTTTCTGGCAGGTCATGAATTGTTGGTGAACTATACACAGGACGACAAGTTCATGTAATGACAGGAACAGGTAAGTAGCGGAACAAGAATGATAGCAGGACGACAAGTTCATGTAATGACAGGAACATGTTAGTAGCGGAACAAGAATGATAGCAGGACGACAAGTTCATGTAATGACATGAACATGTAAGAGATATGGATGAGAAGTGGAGTGAATTGATAGGAGTTAGACGGATACAACATTCATTTAATAACTTATGTATTGTTAAGCTGTATGATTTACATTTTTATTTTAATTATATTATCTTAATACAGTTTCTAATTCATTTAATAACTTATGTATTGTTAAGTTGTATGATTTATAAGTAACTCTTATAAGTATTTCACCTTTTTCTAGATATGTACTCAACATTTCTCCTGTTAATATTTCATAATTTGTTTAACTTTTACGCTAGTCTTAACATATACCAACATTTTTATTTTAATTATATTATCTTAATACAGTTTCTAATTCATTTAATAATTTATGTATTGTTAAGCTGTATGATTTACATTTTTATTTTCATATATATATATATGATTCAAAATCAAACACAATCAATAAATCTACATACTCGTTAACACAATTCGTTTCATCTAACAAATCAATGTTTATACCACAAACATGGATGAAGCAAGTAAAAAAGTAAACCAATCATTTTCGTTGTAAGACAAGTTACAGAACAAAATGTATATGTTGCAGTTATAAATATACCAGTAACAGATTGTTACCTTACAGCATTAAGAGTAAACATTGTTGAGAAATTAGATGCTACCAGAGGGAAACAGTTTAAAAAAATGATTATGAAATTCGAGAACAAAATTCAAGTAAAATCGATTGGTAAAAATATTTATACTTATACAAACATCAATAACGCATATGAAGTATTTATAGAAGTAAAGAAACAAACAATTTATGTAATTATGTAAAAAAAGGTATAATATAGAATACTATTATTATTTCTAAAATATAAAAAATTATTATTTAAAAAAAGAAAATGATGTATATCG
>NW_013682878.1:0-2401 GCF_000517525.1 Limulus polyphemus | reverse complement strand
CCACATTGTACCAGTAAACTGTATACTTCCAGTATCGATGATCAGACGATATTTTATGGCATACCGTCTTGTCAGAATACCCTTAATTAACCTATTAAGTATTTTACGTAAGAGGGGTGTAAAAACAACGTTTAGGACTTATCGTTTATCTGCCACAACACCTATGGCCGACAAATGTTTAATTGAAATATTTTTTGCATACAGTACAATAAATTTAACGATTTTATAAAAACGCCTAATTGAGTGAACCATAGAGAATGAAAAGTCTAACAAAAATTATGTTTTTCATTGTGCATATTTTCTATAACATAATTTAATTAATTACGGTATTTCAAATCAGAAGTATATCAACATACCGTTAAAGACGTATATTCGTAACATAAACATTTTTTGTCATGCATAAATAGATCTTTGGCTGCATTTGGTCTAGTAAAAGCTGATAATATGTGGCATTGAACGAAAGGCTTTCTGTGGAAGAGAGAAGATAAATTATTGTTTACTGGTTAAATGTGGGCTCCCAGTAAGAAAATAAACCATTTGTTCGTTGTTTCATGAGTAATCCCATCTTATCATGTTAACATTAGAAATTACACTTTTATTAGGTAAACCATACAATACAATCACGTAACCATTACGATTCTTTTGATACTTTAGAGAACAAAACTGGGGATTAAGTGTCTATGGTTGTTTGTATATTTACTTCACTCTAGAGAAGAAAGGCTGCTAAATGAAAGTAAACGAACAAAAACTGCTATTTATAGAAATGAAAATCGAAAATGATATTTAAAGTTAAAGCTAAGCCTTTATATTATATAATACCAGTTTACCACAGGTAAATACCATAGAAGTAGCTTACATTTTTTCTCGATTGCTGGCTTTCTTATTATATCATATGCTCTTAGAAAGTAGAACCATGATAGATCCATTCATTACATTTCGTAGTTGACATTAAAAGCTCTGGGTTATTCTTATACTTTCAGTTTAACAAGTTTTTATCTAGTTATGTTTTCATCAATGCTCCAGAGTTTCTACAACACTTTTTCAGTCTTCTCGATTTCACACAATTTCAATTGTTACTTCTCTACACAGTTCTTCCATAAAATCCCTTTAAACGGAGTAATTTAGTAGTAAAAGATGTGATTGTCGATCTTTTTGTTTTTTATATTTACCTACTTTGAGAATAACCGTCTTGAATTTATCTAGCCAACAGTAAGTGGTTCTACCTAGTTTGAGAACATTCTTATTGAAATTTCTTAACAATAAGCGTGTCAACCTAGTTTGATACCGTTCGTCTTAAATTTTCCTAATCAACAATAAGCGTGTCTACCCAATTGGAGATCGTTCGTCTTGAATATTCTTAACCAACAGTAAGCGTGACTACCTAGTTTGAGAACATTCTTCCAATAAATTTCCTAACCTACAATAAGAATTTCGTTTGAATTTATAGAAATTCTTCATAATTATAAAAGCTGCAACTTGCAAAAAATAAAAATAAAATGTATGTTTACATGGTTTGCGAACATTCTTTTTGAATGTTTATCTGGTGTGAGAAAATTTTTTTAACATTCTATCATAGAATAAGTACGTTTTCGCAAGAGCTCCTCGGCGTGTGCGTAAAATATAGCATTCAATATAGGTAAAACAGAGTGTACTCAAAACCTAATAAGTTTGAACATTCGTAAAACAGTGTATGCTTAAAACCTAGCAAGTTTCATTATTCATAAAGCAGAGTGTACTTATAACCTAACAAGTTTGACATACTTAAAACAGTATGAACCAAACAAATCTGAACATATGTAAAACAGAGTGTGCTTAACACCTAGCAAACTTTAACATACTGAAAACACCGCATTCAAAACTAAACAAACCTGAACAACGTAAAACAGTGTGCTAAAAACCTAGCAAGTTTTATTATACATAAAACAGTGTGCTTAAAACCTAGCCAGTTTTAGCATACTTAAAGCAGTGTTCAAAACCTAATAAATCTAAACATAGGTAAAACAATGTGCTTAAAACTTTCGCAAGTTTAAACATATGTAAAACAGAGAATGTTTAAAACCTAACAACTAATTATCGAGCCTGGCTATGCTGTATAACTGACGAAAGCTTGTTCTTTTGAATTTAATGTCGATACCTAGCAACCAGTAAACTAACGAATAATGCTTATGAAGAGGAATAGATACTAATCAATACGATTATAAAGCACTAATAACAAAGATACTTATCTTCTTTATTACTTCCTGTCATTTCCTGCAGAAGTTTGAAAGTGTAAGAAGGTATATTTCCTCCTTTGTAACGAGGTTCGATGGCTCTTTCGTCAAGTTTTCCAGACTCGGTACAGTTCCCTAAATAAGTAATAAAATGAAATAAATGATACTTTAAAAACTGTCGATCATGTTTC
>NW_013682877.1:2258-2805 GCF_000517525.1 Limulus polyphemus | reverse complement strand
ACGTCATACAAGTAACCATAGTATTATTTAGCTTTCGGAGGTTTCATGAATACTAGTTTTATACAAAGAAAATTCATAATAAAAACCTGAGTATGTTACATGGTTTTTTATGAATCAGCCATGTAATAATTACATAGAACCGTGTGTAATTCTGATATAGGAGACTTTGTAGTAATCTTGAAGTTTTTCTTTCTTAGAAAATTGTGCGTTTTTTTTCTCCCTTCACAGCGATTTAGTTTTTATTAACATATAATAAAGAAGAGGAAAATACTGATCAATAAGATAAAAATAATGAGCTTGCTATTAAAGTGTCAGATTCTAAGAAAGTCTTCATGATTAAATGCTTGTTGCTTTTTAATTTCACTTTCAGTGACTAAAGTAAAAATCTGGTTTTCTTTGTCAATGATGAATTAAATTACGCTGTAATATTAGTATTATGGCAATACTTTAACTCTCAAGTTATCGACTGCTTCATTTACCCTTTCACTACCTTCACAAACTGCATCATACGGTGCTAACTTTTTTGGTTTTGCCTTTTTCCTGCTAT
>NW_013682877.1:0-1854 GCF_000517525.1 Limulus polyphemus | reverse complement strand
AAGAATCCTTGAGATAACATCACTTTCAAATTATAAACGTTTTCAACTATATTAACATGTTAACATAAATCTCAGTAGAAGTCGAAATAGTAGGCATGGTAATAAAAACAGTGCCAAATCATTTAATACACCTTGAGGCATCTTCGATTTCGGTGCCATGTTAGTGTAACGTTGAGTTATAAGATATAAATAAAATGAACAGTATCATTAGAAGATATATAACAGTATTTGTTACCAGCAGAAGCACTAAGAAATTGTTTATCTTACAATACGACTTCTTGACGCTGAATGCTGGAAGCATAATAACATGTTACAATTTTGTCAAAACCTCTTGCCAACATTTGTGTACCACATTATACCAGAATTACACTGAACAGATTCAAAGGGATTCCTCTGAATGAAAAGAAACAAAATTAATGCTTGTTAAAAATCCAGAGCATTTAATTCCAAATCAAGTTATAAGGAATTTATCTGTCATTAAAATTACAACTTGTCGATATTTTAAAACGTGCTCTGTAACATGAGTACATTTATAAAATGTAATGATATCTCAACCCAGATGAATAATTCTATTAGAGATTTTTGATAAAATAAGTTTGCATCACCTTTACCTTTCAGCCTTCCCTAAATCACATTGTTTGTTCAAAACAAGAAGAAATAAAAAGGCAGAAAAAAAAATTCACATAATGGGTACAATAATAGAAAGTGAAAAGGATATGTGTCGCTACTGAAACTAAATATAATAGAAAATTTTCGAACCGTTATGATTGCTGTCATTTCATATATCGTTCCAACCGTAGCATGGCAAACACTCACAGAACTCTACTAAGTTAAACAGAAACAACATATTGTACCTATCACGTTTTGTGCCACTACTAGTAATGATGTGTTACTTAGTTAGAGCCATATCATAGTCACGCCTAAGGTAACTCGTTGTAAAATAGTTGCAAAATCATGTTTAGAAAAATGTTAAAAATCCAATTCAACTGAAATCGTTACACACCCAACTATATCAAGACGATTCTCTTGGTTCGATCTACGACTTAAACTTAACAGCATTTAATGTTCTAGTAGTGAATAATTTTATTTTAACTTCTTCTTAAGTGTTTCATACGTCAACAAAAAAAGTTTGAAACAACAATATATTTTTGAGTTCTACTCCAGATATGAATCCTATCGACACCAAGATCAAGCTTATCCATATGAAAATTCCAAAGTATATTTCCAAAACCTTAAAAGTCACAGACTGAAAGCTATATATATTTATGTATATTACATTTACTTCAGTTCGTAAGGCAATAACCAAAATGGAACATTGAGCAAAGCGAAACCATACATTATTGAACACTTACTTCATCCTTCCTAAATATGTTTAATTAATATCTGGTATCAGTTACATGTCCTTTATTCATTCTATAAATCTATTTAATGCCCCTTTAGAGTTTATCAGTTATATTACATAATAACCTTTCATTGTTTGCAAATATAAATAAAAGGTGGCGCGGGTTGGTCCTGTGCTAGATCTCTGAATTTCGGAACTGGTGAGGTCGGTTCGAACCTGTGCGATACCACAAAATATTCTCCGCATTTTAACCTGTGTGGACATTCTAAGATGAGAGTTAATCCATTAGCGTGGACAATATGGTAGTATGCTCCTGATTGACTAACTGGCTGCTTTCCTTTGGGTCATTAAAGGCGGCGGCAGATAGCCTTTGTAGCTTTGCTATAAACACAAATAAATCAAAACATCTGAGCTCGATTTATAAAACTGTATATTAATTTCATTGACTAGCCTTCCATTAAATTTATTTTGTCTTTCCTCGTATTATTATCTGAAGCCTATCGTAATTCATC
>NW_013682876.1:1637-3402 GCF_000517525.1 Limulus polyphemus | reverse complement strand
CTTGGAAGTTCAGTTATCTCAATAGATGAAAAAAATTAAAAAATACTTAGAAATTATGTTATCTTACAATAGATGAGAAACTGTTAAGAAAAAAATTAGTGGAAGTTCAGTTATCTCTAAATAGATAGAGAACAAATTGAGAAAAAATACTTAGAAATTTTGATTTATCTCAATAGATGGAAAAAAGAAATTAAAAAAGTACTTGGAAGTTCACTTATCTCTCAATAGATGGAGAAACAAATAATAAGGAAAAATAACTGGAAGTTCAGTTATCTCTCAATAGATGGAGAAAATATAAATGGAAGTTCACTTATCTCTCAATAGATGGAGAGAAAAAATTAAGAAGAAATACTTGGAAGTTCATTTTTCTCTCAATAGATGGAGAGAAACAATTAAGAAAAATCCTTGGAAGTTCACTTATATATCAATAGATGGAAAAATAATACTTGTAAGTTCACTTAGCTTTCAATAGGTGGAGCAAAAAGTTAAGAAAAAATACTCTGGAATTCAGTTATTTCTCAATACATTTAGAAAAAATGCTTGGAAGTTCAGTGATCTCTCAATATATTGAGAAAAAATTAAGAAAAAAAAATACTTAGAGGTTCAGTTATATTTTAATAGGTTGAGAAAAAATTAAGAAAAAATATTGTGAAGTCAGTTGTCTCTCAATAGATGGAGAAACAAATAATAAGAAAAATACTTGGAAGTTCAATTATTTCTGAATAGATGGAGAAAAATTAAGAAAAAATACTTGGAAGTTCAATTATATCTCAAGAGATGGAGAAAAAATAATTCGAAGTTCAGTTATCTCTCAATAGATGGAGAAAAATACTTGGAACTCAGTTATCTCTCTTTAGATGGATAAAAATGATAAGGAAGAATAATTGGTAGTTCAGTTATCTCTCAATAGATGGAGAAAAAAATAAGAAAAATACTTGGAAGTTCACTTATCTCAATAGATGGAAAAAATTATGAAAAAAATATCTTGGAAGTTATGTTATCTCACAATAGATGGGAAACTATTAAGAAAAAACATGTGGAAGTTCAGTTATCTCTCAATTATTAGAGAAAAAATTAAGGAAAAATACTTGGAACTCAGTTATCTCTCTTTAGATGGATAAAAATGATAAGGAAGAATAATTGGTAGTTCAGTTATCTCTCAATAGATGGAGAAAAAATTAGAAAAATACTTTGAAGTTCACTTATCTCAATAGATGGAAAAATTTTTTTAAAATACTTCGAAGTTATGTTATCTCACAATAGATGGGAAACTATTAAGAAAAAACACGTGGAAGTTCAGTTATCTCTCAATACATAGAGAAAAAATTAAGGAAAAATACTTGGAAGTTCAGTTATCTCTCAACAGATGAAGAAGAAATACTCGGAAGTTCAGTTATCTCCCAATACATGGAGATAAAAAATTGAGAAAAAATAGTTAGAAATTTTGTTATATTTCAATAGATGTAAAAAAAATACTTGGAAGTTCAGTTATTTCTCAATTGATGGAGAAAAATACTTGGAAGTTAACTTATCTCAATAGATGGAGTAAAAATTAAGGAAAAATACTTGGAAGTTCAGTTATCTCTCAATAGATGGAGAAAAATTAAGAACAAATACTTGGAAGTTCAGTTATCTTTCAATACAGGGGTCACCAAACTTTTTCACAGCTGGCCAGATAACTGAGAGAATGACGAGTGTGGGCCGCATAACCGATTTGTTCAATACAATACAGTGAATACACAAAAAATAAAGACAACAAACATGT
>NW_013682876.1:0-637 GCF_000517525.1 Limulus polyphemus | reverse complement strand
TTATCTCTCAATAGATGGAGAAACAAATAATAAGGAAAAATACCTGGAAGTTCAGTTATCTCTCAATAGATGGAGAAAATATAAATGGAAGTTCAGTTATCTCTCAATAGATGGAGAGAAAAAATTAAGAAAAAACACTTGGAAGTTCATTTTTCTCTCAATAGATGGAGAGAAACAATTAAGAAAAATCCTTGGAAGTTCACTTATATATCAATAGATGGAGAAATAATACTTGTAAGTTCACTTATCTCTCAATAGGTGGAACAAAAAGTTAAGAAAAAATACTCTGGAATTCAGTTATTTCTCAATACATTTAGAAAAAATACTTGAAAGTTCAGTGATCTCTCAATATATTGAGAAAAAATTAAGAAAAAATACTTAGAAGTTCAGTTATATCTTAATAGGTTGAGAAAAAATTAAAAAAAAATATTTTGAAGTCAGTTGTCTCTCAATAGATGGAGAAACAAATAATAAGAAAAAATACTTGGAAGTTCAGTTATATCTCAAGAGATGGAGAAAAAATGCTTGGAAGTTCGGTTATATCTCAAGAGATGGAGAAAAAATACTTGGAAGTTCGGTTATATCTCAAGAGATGGAGAAAAAATACTTGGAAGTTGAGTTATCTCTCAATAGATGG
>NW_013682875.1:0-2402 GCF_000517525.1 Limulus polyphemus | reverse complement strand
TCTAATATTGACACTGTAATTGTTTAATGTTCTAATATTGACACTGTAATTGTTTAAAGTTCTAATATTAACACTGTAATTGTTTGATGTCCTAATATTGACACTGTAATTGTTTGATGTTCTAATATTGACACTGTAATTGTTTGGTCTTCTAATATTGACACTGTAATTGTTTGATGTCCTAATATTGACACTGTAATTGTTTGGTGTTCTAATATTGACACTGTAATTGTTTGACGTCCTAATATTGACACTGTAATTGATTAATGTTTTAATATTGACACTGTAATTGTTTGATGTCCTAATATTGACACTGTAATTGTTTGATGTTCTAATATTGGCACTGTAATTGTTTAATGTTCTAATATTGACACTATAATTGTTTAATGTTCTAATATTGGCACTGTAATTGTTTGGTGTTCTAATATTGACACTGTAATTGTTTGATGTTCTAATATTGGCACTGTAATTGTTTAATGTTCTAATATTGACACTGTAATTGTTTAATGTTCTAATATTGACACTGTAATTGCTTGGTGTTCTAATATTGACACTGTAATTGTTTAATGTTCTAATATTGACACCAATTGCTTGGTGTTCTAATATTGACACTGTAATTGTTTAATGCTCTAATATTGACACTGTAATTGTTTAATGCTCTAATATTGACACTGTAATTGTTTAATGTTCTAATATTGACACTGTAATTGTTTAATGTTCTAATATTGACACTGTAATTGGATCCTACTGTATTTTACACACACATATATTTATACTAATACTAGTCAATCCTACTGTATTTTACACACACATATATTTATATTAGGACATTAAACAATTACATTGTCAATATTAGAGCATTAAACAATTACAGTGTCAATATTAGAGCATTAAACAATTACATTGTCAATATTAGAACATTAAACAATTACAGTGTCAATATTAGAGCATTAAACAATTACATTGTCAATATTAGAACATTAAACAATTACAGTGTCAACATTAGAAGGCCAAGCAATTACAGTGTTAATATTAGAACTTTAAACAATTACAGTGTCAATATTAAAACATTAATCAATTACAGTGTCAATATTAGAACACCAAGCAATTACAGTGTCAATATTAGGACATTAAACAATTACAATGTCAGTATTAAAACATTAATCAATTACAGTGTCAATATTAGAACATTAAACAATTACAGTGTTAATATTAGAACATTAAACAATACAGTGTCAATATTAGAATATTAAACAATTACAGTGTCAATATTAGAGCATTAAACAATTACATTCTCAATATTAGAAGGCCAATCAATTACATTGTCAATAATAGAGCATTAAACAATTACAGTGTCAATATTAGAACATTAATCAATTACAGTGTCAGTATTAAAACATTAATCAATTACAGTGTCAATATTAGAACATTAAAATATATTTATATTAATACTAATCATATGATACGATTACTTTACATAATGAATATTTAACACAATGAGATTCCCAGTCAGTGTAAATATGAATCTCCAGTATAAAATGGACAAAAACTAATAACACCAGAGCTGGTCAGTGTGAATATGAATTTCCCGTATAAAATGGACAAAAACTGATAACAACAGAGTTGGTCAGTGTAAATATGAATCCTCAGTATAAAATGGACAAAAACTGATAACAACAGAGTTGGTCAGTGTAAATATAAAACCGCAGTAAAAATGGACAAAAACTAATAACACCAGAGTTGGTCAGTGTAAATATGAATCGCCAGTATAAAATGGACGAAAACTGATAACACCAGAGTTGGCCAGTGTAAATATAAATATCCAGTACAAAATCTCATATCTCTGTATGATTTCATTATCAGAATTCGTCAATTCGAACGTTATTATTTAAAACAACCAGTTCGATCATTTGAAGTACAACCGAATATTCCTTTATAACGAGTTTACCAACGCTTCAATTTCATTGCAGTTCTTTTTAATGGATCATATTGAACCACCAGACACATGTGTTTTAAGACTATCTTAAATATAAGTACAAAATACAAAATGTTCTTGAATTCGTATTTATAAATCCGTGACATCACTTCTCGTGTGATAACAGTTGTAGACAAGTAGAGAAATAACTGACAAAAATATTGGATAATCTACATGAATGATGAAAACGAAAAACGTTTGAACCGTCTAGTGACGGCGGTTACAGCAGAGTTTAAACACATTGTTAGTACTATCGTCGCGAATAGTAGTTCACCGCTGTAAATGTAACTAACATCACCTGTAACAGTTCACCGCTGTAAATGTAACTAACATCACCAGTAACAGTTCACCACTGTAAATGTAACTAACATCACCAGTAACAGTTCACCACTGTAAATGTAACTAACGTCACCAGTAACAGTTCACC
>NW_013682874.1:0-2403 GCF_000517525.1 Limulus polyphemus | reverse complement strand
TTTAACTTTACTTTATAGGTGAGGCTTTTAAATAAAGGTTAAATCTTATTAACGATGTATCTTAATCCTACATCTCTACATATGTTTCTACTAGGACACATTCTATCATCAGCTCTCTGTATTTTGTACCTTATTTCCATTTCTTTGTTTTGTTTATGAGGGAATTTTGTTTTTCAGAGTTGACACTTTAGTTTCTTTCAGGTTTGTCAGTTTAGTAGTTTTACCTAATATAAGAGAATAAAAGATTTTCAAACAACTACAGATTTAAGGAACTGGATTACATGAAAGAAAATAATTTCAAAAACTGAAGTTATTTCGGTATTGTATGTCAATATAAGAAGTGTAAAGAAAAAGTCGCAAAAACTGAAGTTATTTCGGTATTGCATGTCAATATAAGAAGTGTAAAGAAAAAGTGTTTTAAAAATATTTTTAGCATATGTACCGATAGCTTTAGTTATTAAAGCGTAAATAATTATGGTGTTCAAAACATTTTAGCAACAAATGGTTTAGATCAAATTATAAATGAATATACAAGGAAATAACTTGTAAATGAAAGATTTACCCAATCATGTGTAGATGATATCGTTACAAATCTTTCAAATAAATTTCTTGCTCCGGTTGTTGGTAAAATTGAAATATCAGATCATTACTTTATTATTACTTTAATTGATACTGAAAAATTATCATCAATAAATGAAAGGTATAAGATAAAATATAATAATGAATAAACTAATGCAAAATTTCCAGTCTTAGAAGAAACAAAGTACTAGACACATGTTTCATGACGAGGAACCCACTTTGAGACTAATAATGGCTGGAGACTGCTTGATTGGGTAATGAAGAAAAACTTTAAAGTTTAACATGACAGCAAATGTATAAGGTTTTGTCATAAAGAGGTACCTTAGGATTTCAATTTTCTGCGGGTGAATTATTTGGATACCTTGTCTATCCCAACTATTAAATACTACTGTACTTAATAATAGTAACTATATCTGACATATTTTATTAATAACATTGTCACTTAAGGTTGTAATTCATTTTTTAATAATTCATTAATTTTCCTGTTGTTTTCATATTTTGTTATTATAAACCTGTGTAAGATAATATTGTTTTTTCTGTGATCTTATTTTAATTCGTTTCAACTTTACACGTAATTCCGCTTATAATAAACAATTGTTGGATTGTTTTTGTAAGTTATCCATGATATATCACGCTCTTTCATACACAGTTGTAGTTCATCAGAAATCTATTCTCGATGCTTTCTTTTATTTTTTGAGCTTTGTCATAAACTGCGTGAGATGTTCCAAATATCATATCATATAATGATTGTTACTTACTAATGTTACTAATAAATTCATTCCAGTCAATTTTAGGAATTTCTTCCTTTATAATATTTTCTTCAATATATATATAAATAGAACGTATACCTATATCGCACGCACATTTGGAAGTGGAAATTTAAATTAATTATACAATGCACAATTTTTTAAAACCCGTAACAAGCCTTAAAAATACTACATGTTTCGGGATCCTTATGCAATCTGTGTCTCCCTGTGGGACAGCGGGAAGTCTCCGGATTTACAAATTTTAAACCGATGGTTCGTTTCCACTCGGTGGACACTGTAAAGAGCCATGTGTGTCTTTCCGATAAGAAAACGCACGCATGTTATGTCACTATCTTCACCAGTAGAAGTTTGAAGACTTTTATAACTGCGCCATAATGTGTATATCTTTGTGCAGTCTAAAATTAAACACCCACAGTTTAAATGTAAATATCCGAGAAACAATAGAAAGTTCAACAAAAAATATGGTTAACAAAGAGGTTGATACTTTTAACTTTCTTTATTACTAAATGTATTTGGTATTGAATAATTATGTAGTATGCTTAATTACAACCGTGTGACCACATCTAATATTTCTTCTACATTACGGATAGAAAGGTCTTTGTTTATTTATAGAAAACTATGTAATATAACTTTACAAAAGATCACTTGGATGGTTCGGATTATAGAATTCTTAATTTCAAGAAAGTAGTCGCGAAACACGCTGCTTTTTAAGTAGGAAGAATAGTTTCAAACGTTCGATTATATATATATATATATAATATATACTGTACTCTAATCGTACTTTCAAACTTGGATATTTAATAGTAAAGCTCTTCCAAACTTTATTATTCCGTACTTCTGAAGTAACAAAATCCACTATTCTCTATACAGTAGACTTTTAAATGAAGAATACGAGTTTTAATAAAATCCGAATTTTATTCACATATGACGAAATGAGGTTTACGATAATATTACTACAGTTATTTCATGAGTAGACTGTACTTTCATAAACTAATATATGGGTGAAATCAAATGTTGTAACAGTCTTTACGTATTTTAAAAGCACGACGCCGACGAT
>NW_013682873.1:0-2403 GCF_000517525.1 Limulus polyphemus | reverse complement strand
CTAGCTTGTTTAACAGGAAATTCTCCCAAATCCTACAATTATTATAATTCAAGTTCTCTAGCTTATTTAACAGGAAATTATCCCAAATCCTACAAAGAAGTACTACTTATTTAATACACCAAAGAACAAGGAATTGTACAATAGATTCAACTAAGAAAAACACAATTTAATCATTAAGAAAATATAAATAAAATATTTCAATAATGTACTTAATGTCTATTACTTATCAATACGTCCTCATCCTAAGATGGACTGAAATAAAACTAAGAGCAACTGTAACAATGGTATTAGATTACCGGTTTTGTGAAACATTTAAACACAGAATATGAAACGTGATTTTATTAATGTTGCTTTTCAGCAATTCTATTAAACTATATTCCTCTTCAGATAACTTTTACCAGCTAACTTTTGAATTTTGAAAAAGTCCTATTTTTCTTAATAACAGAGATGAAATCATTTTAAAATTTAAAGTAATATGAATTTTCCTTCAGTATTTCTAAGATATATTTTATTTTAAGTGGGAAATGAGCATTTTTAAGCCGTCAAACATTCACTACAAATATAAATTAGAACTACGCTATCACAGCTTCTCTATTAACCATAGTTGACCAGCTAATAGGTCAAAGAAAAATATTTAAGCAATAAATTTCTAATTTCAGTTTGATAATTTCATCCAAAACATAGAAAATAGTGAAAACTTTATACACTGACTTCAAATCAACTCTGTCTTTTTCACAGTTCCCTATAAAAGTCCCAAACTGGCAGGAAAAGACGTGGTCATGGATGGTCAATAGGAATCTTTCGTTAAATTGAAAAGCTGATAAAAACTGTTGAGATAACTGCCACACTGCATCAATAAACTGGGTGAAAACCGGAGCAACCTCTCTAGGATCTCCTTGAATGTGACCACAGCGGTCAGTAAACTTGTGTCCGAATGCTAACCACTCTTTCTCAATTAAAGCCTAAAGGAAACAAATGTTCAACTACGACATTAAGAAAGTTTCTTAACTATAAGGGATGAATAATCCTAATCCTAAACACCCACTTGAAAATGATACTATCAACTCAGTTTCAAAAATACTTCGTTTGACTTAAAGATTTTTATGTAAAAGTTAGTTGTTAAAAAAAATGACATGAACAAAATCACAGAAATGAGATAAAATGAATAATTATTTTCTTCAATAACATGTCTTCACAATTCAACCATTTAATTTTATCATCCATCATATGCATCAGTAACTCTGAACAACTCACAAACCTAAATTTGGGCTTTACGTATAAAAAATTTAGTAATAATTATTTCACACAGTTTTCCTAATGGTAATTACAGGCTAGAAAGAGTGAGTTCATTCAATTTCACTTAGGTAATTATGATTCGGCCGAATTACATCACCATTTGACTTAGTGGATTATGATTAGACCTGGCTAGATCATTATTTGAATTAGTGGATTATGATTAGGCCTGGCTAGATCATTATTTGAATTAGTGGATTATGATTAAGCCTGGCTAGATCACCATTTGAATTAGTGGATTATGATTAGGCCTGGCTACATCACCATTTAACTTAGTGGATTATGAATCAGCCTGCTTACATCACCATTTGACTTAGTGGATTATGATTAGGCCTGGCTATATCACCATTTAACTTAATGGATTATGATTAGGCCTGGTTACATCACCCTTTGACTTAGTCGATTATGATTAGGCCTGGCTACATCACCATTTAATTTAGTGGATTATGATTAGGCCTGGCTACATCACCCTTTAACTTAGTGGATTATGATTAGGCCTGGTTACATCACCCTTTAACTTAGTGGATTATGATTAGGCCTGGCTACATCACCATTTGACTTAGTGGATTACGATTAGGCCTGACTACATCACCATTTGACTTAGTGGATTATGATTAGGCCTGGCTACATCACCATTTGACTTAGTGGATTATGATTAGGCCTGGCTACATCACCATTTGACTTAGTGGATTATGATTAGGCCTGGCTACATCACCATTTGACTTAATGGATTATGATTAGGCCTGGTTACATCACTAAGAGGTATCTGCTGTGATTTTTAAATTTTTCTTTTAATTTCAAACTAATAATAGAGAACACACATGTTTACTGTAATATCACACTGTATGAGTTCACCAAATGACAGATAAATTTCTTTATAGGTGTGATAAATTACAGATTCAATTTTCTATACAGGTGTGATAAAAATGGATACAAGGTTATGAACAATAGATTCAAGTTTCTGTATGGGACTGCTGAACAACTGATACACAAAGTTTCTGTATGGGTCTGCTGAACAATGGATACAAAATTTCTGTATGGGTCTGCTGAACAATTGATACAAAGTTTCTGTATGGGACTGCTGAACAATGGACACAAAATTTCTGTATG
>NW_013682872.1:2036-3403 GCF_000517525.1 Limulus polyphemus | reverse complement strand
CTAAAAAGTCAAAAGTCTCGTAATTTTTAAATATATAAACATTTGACTTTAATGTAAGTCACTTAAAGTCTTTGTGCAGAAGAACAGCTGACCCCCCCCCCATACTGTATATATAATTTGACACTTAATTTGGAATCTGTGATATCAGCGGTTGTGCGAACTCAAGCCTAAAAGTCAAGCTACAATACAATTCTCGGTCTGCCAATCACAGTGACCTATAGGTTTATTCCAAAACAAACAACAAAAATACGTTTTGTCTCAGACTTTGCAACCCAACGAATAATTAATTGTTGGTAGTTAAGCCCAAAGCTACACGATGGGCTATTCACGCTATGCCCATCACGAAACCCGGTTTCTAGCGTTATAAGTTTACAGACTTGCTGCTTTGCCACTGGGGTATTCCCGACGGTTAAATTAATAATTATGGAAATTCTATAGCAGCTATAAAACGTATCAAGCGATTAGTAATCCATAAGAAACACTGCTCAGTTATGCCATTGCACGTGTCCTGTCAGAATATACAAAACTGCAAAAAAAAAATCACTTCAAAGGAAGGGGAGGACTTTGGTCCCCCCCCCCTCAAAACGGAAAAAGATTTTGCGCCTTTAGTACTCGGCCCTTCACTCCCACTCCCCACTCAGATCAAAATCGTAGCTTACAACAGTGATGTTTTTTATTTGGTTGTTTAATGTATTCCAGGGCTTAGACTTCAGAATTAAAAATCGTTGCTTACAACAGTGATGTTTTTATTTGGTTGTTTAATGTATTCCAGGGCTTAGACTTCAGAATTAAAAATCGTAGCTTACAACAGTGATGTTTGTTATTTGGTTGTTTAATGTATTCCAGAGCTTAGACTTCAGAATTAAACTGTCAATAAATGTTCATTAGTTGATTTATTATAAGAAAGTAACATTTATGTTTTTCTTACGTAGCCAATCCATTTTTTTTTATGTACCTTTCAATGTCAGCGATAAAGTTTACGGGCTTACAATGCCAAAATCCAGGGTTCGATTTCCCACGGTGGACAGGGCGCAGATAGCCTATTGTGAAGCTTTGGGCTGAAAACAAAGGTTTTTGATACTTGTATCTTTTGGTTCATCAAAAATATGTCCAAAATGTTTAAATTTCCAGTGTCTTCTATAGTGATTAGTAGCCTGCGTAATTGATAAGTCTATGGACCAAAATGTTTAAACTTCCAGTGTCTTCTATAGTGATTAGTAGTCTGTGTAATTGATAAGTCTATGGACCAAGATGTTTAAATTTCCAGTGTCTTCTATAGTGATTAGTAGCCTGTGTAATTGATAAGTCTATGGACCAAGATGTTTAAATTTCCAGTGTCTTCTATAGTGATTAGTAGCCTGCGTAAT